>NC_058036.1:14874144-15147833 GCF_019176455.1 Solea senegalensis
TTGTTTTTTTTTAGATTTCATGGTGCTTTTATTTTTGTTTTTTATTCTTTGTGTTTTACAGTAGAAATGTCACCGGTCATGACGTCACCCATAAGAATCTGAATTCCCGTTGTGAAGCCTCCAGAGTCACAGTTGGCTGGCGTTGTTGAGGTTGATAGTTGAGGTTTTTCAACTGGAAATACACACACACACACATTGGGTGATACTGGCTGTCAGTCGTCTATTTCCTTAATTGACAACATGTGTGACTAGAGAGGACCTGACCGTTACTTCCTTAGGAAAATGTTTACTAATAATGTTGTAAATCAAATAGGGAGTGGACCAGTTTTCCCATAGACTTCCACTCAAACAAAGTTATTTTTGCAACCAGAAAAGCTGCCATCGAGGAGAACTGGAAGGTGACGTTCACATTTTTATATATGGTCTATGGGATAAGTATAGAATATCCTAATGTATAAATCAAGCATTAAGTGCAAAAGAAATTCAGCCATAGCAAATTGCTTGCAGTGAGCAGGACATTTTCGTAGGTGCATTATACACCTGGGAATTATAATAAAGCAGCGCAACCATAAACACATCTTTAAAAAGACATGATGTAACGTGTGCTAAAAGAGTCCTATTGACGTTGGTTGCGTGTTGCCTGATGTGGTTTTACTGCAGGTAGCTCAGTGTGAAGACAACTTTATTCCCAGATAAATGACTCATGAATAAATGAGGCTTGACTGGTGTCAATAATAGAGAGGCTTCACATTGTGTCACAGCGTGAGTCATCCCCGACACACCAATTAGCTCCGCTGTGTTCGTGGGTGCACTGTGGGTGGACAGCGCAGACACAGAGGCAAACACGGGGAGGTCGACAGAAACGTGCACAGACATCCGCGCGCACACATCAAGTCGACGCACGCTGTGGAGGAAGTCTGTGTTTTCTGTCGTCACCGCCTTTCATCGCTCTCTCTCTCTCTCGCACACGCACACACACATGTTTTTCAAGGTTACCATTTATTTTGGTTTTTTTCAAACACTTTGAAAGGGGTGAGTCACCGCTTCCGTGTCCCCACAGAGGACGGTCATCTGAGTGACAGGCAGAGTCGGCCCAGAGCATAAGCAAACTAAGCAGCTGCTTGGACATTTGCACACAAAAAAATCATTAAACAGGTTTACTTGTTTAATTACAGTGCAGTATCACCACACTTTTCCACTACATAGTCCCGCCTCGCCTCAGCTCGACTCGACGCAGTTGAGCTCGTTTTCCAATACTTTAGCACCTCCTCAACGTGGGCGGAGTCATGACTGCACGGCTGCATGAAACTGCCGTGACTTTGTTTTACACGCGACGCACACAAACTACTGGCTGGTAAAGCAGTTGTTTTCAGTGTAACTGAATCATTAGAATCAGTTTGTTAAAAAGATACAGTCACTTAACTGAAATACAGCGGCACGGGACCGCTGTCACTAAATACACCAGACTCCCTCTGTAAAATATTGAGATTTTTTAGACATTTAAGGGGTAAATGTCAGAGATTGACGCAAGTTTTCAGCACCTGATGCTGAAACATGTTTTCTTTGTCAAATGTCATAAAAAAAAAAAATTATGTAATGTATGACGATAATGGGGGCGGGACTAGATAAGCCTTTTGCTTCTCCCGTTTTTCTCGGTTATGTGTATTGTGTGAACTGCACTGTTGTGTGATGAGTGATCTAAATGTCATGACCGAAATAAACATAAAAATAAATAAATAAATAAATTGTTAAGTCTTTTTTTAACTGATCTACAGTTTGGCATTGTTTGGTTTGATCCTTGTGTCTGACGTCGTGCTCATGCCTCTTCCGGTGACGGCGCTCTCTGACCAATCAGTGGCCGGCAGTCTGACGACATAGTATAAAAAGTACCAGGTACTATCACTAATGGAAAAAGTGGCATTAGTGCTTCATTGTAATGTTAAAAAAACACTTGTGACACTTAATTAATAAATAATCGATTTATAGTGTTATACTTGTATCAATAATAGCCACCTCAGAGGAGCCGGTGCCCCATAAAGGTTTGGGCAGGCCGTGGTGACAGACATGACACAGCACGACAGACCGATAACTGACCTTGTTAGAGGAGCAGACAGACTCTGATGAAGCACTGTCCCAAAGGCCTTTCTTTGGCGCCAGCAGAAGAAATTGTCAGTGTGAGCTTCACACATGACTTGTCATAAACTCTCTGTTAATATCACTTCTGATGAAGAAAACTTGTTTGAGAATATTTTGTGGATAAACTAACTCACCCTATTGTTAGCGGTGAGGTGAGGAGCTTTCTTGGATAGTCAATAAGAATCTGGAAGCAGAAAGATAGAGCCAGCTGTAAATGATTTACTGGCCATGGCTTTAGTTTGAATTTACTGCATTTGTGGAGGATTCGGTTAAGAATTGAATGGATGTAAGTGCACTTTACCAGCATATAAAAGTCAGTCAGTGTGTGTCTGTGAGTTGATGATGGATGTGCATCTCTGAGCACGGTGCAAGGCCACACCATAGAAACACATCTATCCTTTCACAGATGAAAACCAAACATATTAAGAATTATTTCTGATACATTTTTTTTACTTCTTGCTGTCAGATATGATGTCATGTAGCTGAATCTAAGTATTTGTCCAATCAACAGTGTTGTCTGTGATTCCACTTGTGTTTCTATGGTGCTGCTGCTGCTGCTGCTGCTGCTTTGGGCAGGAGGAGTCCTGCCACTGTTGGTCTGTGCAATGAATAATTAATCCCCTCAGGACCCACAATTCTAAAGGTTTTTATTTCCACACATCTCCTTAGGAATTGCTGTCATTGATTTTCTCCTCTTTTCTTTTTTTTCTTTTACAAACTCATGATAGTGCTTTTGTGCCTCGGAGGTTTTGCATCGGAAGAGAGCAACAGAAGAGAAAAAAAAACAAAAAGATTCTTCTTGAGATCAGAATAAATGAACAGAGGTGGGTGTGGAGGAGTGAGCACAGACAGAAGGGCAGCCCTGTATTCACCGGAGGAGTGTTTAAGTGGTTAACATCAACCGGAGCCATTCTTGCGGAAAATGGAGCAAACCAACTCACAACATGTCGTTGGTTCTCTGTTTGAGTAAAAAAACTTACTTTTATTCTCAGGCATATCCTGTAAAATATAAGAAACTGTTTGCAGTGTTAAATGCTCTGTTAAAATTGATCTTAGGTTTGTTTATTTGGATCTTTATTTGGATCACATTTTTGGGGCCATAGCAATATCCAAATCAGTCTATGCACTTTGTTGGGGTCAAGCGCAATCGCCACTTCCAGTATTCCTATACTGTTTGTCAAAGGAGATCTTGGTTCCATGTTTTTCTATCCACCTCACCCCTTCACAAATCCACCTCACCACTCTGAAACACTTCAAAGCATTTTCCCAATCTCACTCCCACTTGCTCATGTGAGCTGAACGCAGTGACCTTAAACCCTGATCCATAATTCAGGGCGAGATACCAGAGATACAGCAGTGCGGAGCGTCATCATGCAGTCGACACCATAAAAACAGAAAAGACACTGTAAAATGCACAGTTGAGTCGCAATGTGATTCCATTTTTCATTTATCTCAAACTTAAACTCTTATGTCATACTTCATCCTGGCATTAATGTATATGATATATGAGATTGAGGAGCTGGAAGTCACAGTTCAGTTTCAACTATATGAGAAATCTGTTTCCAGGAGTAAAAATAACTGTGCTGTTGCAGCCGCGAGCCAGATTCCTCATCCGACGTGTGTGGGTGTCGCTAAAGCCTCACTCTGGTATTTTATACACTTAATGTTGAACATGCAGGGCAATATTCCATTTTTAACAAAAAAAAAAAAGGGTCTTGTTTACAACTATTTGCCCACATTGAAGTTACAAACAAAAAAAAGAATTCACAGATTTCCATTCAACGACTTTTTTCTGTCATTATTTTCCTGTGCTGTTGATATAAACCTGCACACACCGGCATTTCTACCATTATGTCCCTGAGAATTATGAGCATCTCTGCGGTAACCCCCGTAGATTTAGCTGCACTTCCTGCTGAAAGATGGAGCTGCCCTCTGTTTTCTGCTTATGACATTTATTCATCATCTGTCAGCCAACCAGGGGGCAGAGAGCAGGGGGTGGAACCTCTGTCGGTGCTTTAGAGCATAATGTGATCCATTTGTTGGCTCGACAATGCGTGAAGAAACCTCTTAAAAAAAAAAGTGTTATTGAAAATGCATATAAATGAGAATTATAAGGGGACATTTTTAACAATTGCTGCTTCTTCTTTGAACCAAGTAGTCATTTTATGGACATTTACTCCCCAAACCTGGCTGTCTCCATGACAACAACAGTGTTTAGTTTAGGTTAACTGTCAATCCTAGCAACAGAATCTATTTGAGTCAGTTCATATTTTTTTCAGAATAAAAGCTCTGAACTCTGAGCTCTGAATTTTTTTTTTTTTTGTGAAGATAAGCAAATAATTTAAGATTCGATTTGTTAAATCATCTGCCGGACTAGATACTGATGCTGGCGGGCCAGTTTTGGCTCACGGGCCACCAATTGCTGACCACTGCCCTAGGATAAGTTCAGTGAGGAGGATCATCCCTTTAACAAATGTCAAGGTGGTTGAAACTTGAAAATAAGTTAGCGCAACTTGAAGATGGATAGTTTCAGCACAGAAGTTTAAGTTGTTTAACTTGTGATAATATGTTCTATATGTGTTCTAATGTTCTATATCTATATCATCTATATCATCAAGCACTAGTTACATCATTTTAAGTCAAGTTGACTTGTAAAATTCTGGTTTTATATTAGATTCCACTTAAATAACTGTTCCTGTCTGCAGTAACTGCACGTTTGCCAGTTGCCTAACATCACATTGAATCAACATAAAACTTATTTGTTCAAAAATATGAAAATAAATTTGAATAAAAACAATGTTGCTCTTCAGGTTCTCTGTTCCTCAGTCCTTTGTGGATTAACTAGTAAAGTTCCGCGTGAAAATACCAACTTTACTGATGGTTATCCACTGTTTTGGCTTCAAAATGAGTTAAATTAATGTTGACCGCACATTTTATTTAGCCGAGAAATTGGAAATTTCATTTTATTCTCTCTTATCTCTTAAGCATGTTCACCCTGAGTTCCTCACTGTCATTTTCGGGGGTTTGCTCGGCTTTTCATCAGATGGTTTGTCGTATCTGTCCCGACAACTTGCCGTCTTTTTACATACAATCTAACATTCTTCATCCTTTATCGGTCTCACCAGGTCACCAAACCCCAGTGTCTGGACTTCAGGATATGTCCTTGATCTCAATATCTCCTATATCCCATGTGCATGTGCCTCTGCAGCATCTGCTTCAGCGAAAGCATTCACACAACCTGTAACTATGGTGCCTGAAGACAATTAACACAAATGTGTGAGGAGGAAGTTACTGATCTGTTATTTTCACGGGCATTTTCTGAGTTTCTCACTTGCACCTGATTCTCCACTTTAACAAATGGAGACGACTGGGGGCTGTTGAAGGTCAAAACTCTCTCGTTACATGAGAAAACAGCTGCACAGGAAAATGTGCACCTCAGCATCAATATAGACTGCTTTTCACTCGTGGAAAAACCCACGTGTGATGTTAGAGCAAAACGTTCAATATGAATCATAATATGTTGTGGGGGGGAAAAAAAACAGCAGTGAATTTAAAGGATGAGATAAAAAAGCTCCATTTACTGAAGGGCAGTCTGACAGCCTCGTCCAATCGTTTCAAGATCATTAGTTAACAAAACCAGAATTAATTACCCTGACATCCCTAAATTACCCTTGACAGCAATCGACAGTGAAGCTGTTCTTTTTCTTATCTGCAGATCGAATGAAACGACACAAAGTATTTATCTGACAGGTTTCATTTATCTCCATGTCGCTTCGCTGTTCATTGGTGATGAACAGATGCAACGTTATGCAACGGACTATTCTAAGGCTGTCTGGGCAGACAGGTGGTGAAAACAAGAATACAAAAAAAACCAAACCTTCAAATTCATCACCACGTACAGTTGTGTTACTACGGTAACGCGTGCTAAAATTGGAACGATACAGAGGCGATCAGCGTGTGCAAGGATGACACGCTAATTTGAGGTTGTTGGGTCGCTCAGTGGTGGAGTTAGTCTAGATGTTGATGTGTCCTTGGACACTTAACCCACGTTGCTCCTGACATGGCATGGAAATGAGTATGAACGTGTGAGTGAATGGGGGAACGGCAAAACCTTACCTTGATGATCGCCTCGAGCTCATTAGGCGTAACGCAGCGGTGTCTCTCCAGGAACGAAGCCTTCTCGAGGGTGATGCTCGTCTTCTGGTGTCTCTCGAACGGCATCTCCAGCGCCCTGAAGGCCAGAGCGCCGCAAAACAGGTAGAGAATGACCACGACGAACACAGCCATCACCGTCTTCCACTTCATCACCGAGTGGAGGGCAGCGGCCGGGCCCTCGCAGCTGGCATCCATGCTGGCGACCACGCTGGCAGAGCGAGAGGAGATGGACAGGCGCGGCAGTAGACAGTGACCGTTGGATTTTGGGTCGCAGCCCATCGGGTTCTGCATGGTGGCAACGCTGGCCTGGACTAGACTCGACTTCGCCATGCCAGGCTGGGCCTTTTTGGGGGGGACCAAGTTGGTCTGGACCACCACTAAGGCACAGGGAGGGGAGAGACAATACTGGGTTATATAGAGTGTAAGGATATGAGGGATATGATGATCTAGATAAATAGATTAATCTATTTAGATGAAATAGTTTGAAGTTAGTCCTTTCTTCTCATTTGTGATCACCGATCTATAACTATATGAAAATTCTAAATAATACAGGGAACTATAGAACTGATAGCACTGTTTCAACGCTTGATTGTGTCAAGGAACAAGGGGGATAACTTCGATAAAAACATAAAATCCTATAACCACAAGCCCACAAGCAAGATGCATTAAAATGTAATCTTCTTGTCTTACTATGGGCTAATTAAGGCTCTGATGCTAAAAGCCATCAGCACAAATGATGGCTATCTGGCCTGCAGCTGTGCCAAAACTAGGCCATATTGTGTGTGACTCTCTCTCTCTCTCTGTTGCCTCAACATTTTGATTTTAGATTTTGACGCATAGAATCATTTTTTCCAGTCTATTGAAGCCTCACACATGAGATAAACCACTTGCTCTAAACCCTCACAGTGTTATTAGGTGAAAACTGAAGCAAGATTCCATTTTTCCAATAAGCCTTAAGAGGAGGAACCGCGTCTCTTTACATCATTGGCTTCTGGGTGGGTGTTCAACTAAATGCATGGGTGTTGGGGCAGGTCAACCACGAAGCAAGCAGCAGCCAAAATTAGATCGGCTTAATGTATAGAAGGCATTTTATAATCTATTCAGAGCTGTGGACCTTCACCTCCAACGACCCCACCCCTCTCAGATCAAATGAGGATGATGTGCTTCACAGCCTGTTGTCTATACCATGATACTGTATGACTCAAAGCAGGAATATGAAAACGATTTATTCAGTATAGGCATTTTTATGTTTAATGGGATAGTGTCATTCATGAGGTATTCTAAGAGGAACACACACACACACACGTCCAGAAGCAGTCACACCCCCTCTGTAATGAGTCAAGGACGTCCTGGAAGTGTCTCACTCTCTGGGTCCAGGAGCTATGAATCTTGTTAGTTAATCCCTGCATCTCGATGAGAGAATCAATAACAGCAAAGTGATGTCACAAGCTTCAGAGGGTGCAAATCTGCCACTTTCAATTTACAGTATAATGTCCTTTAAGGGCGGTGGCCAGGCTATTTTTAGAACACGCTGTGACTTACAAAATTAAGACTAAGTGATGAAATGGCAAAAAAGGCGAAGACCCCAAACTGAGCAGAATATCTAACTAATCCACAACTAGTTTTACTAAATTAGATGATTAAATCATCTCTAACAAGTCACTCAAATTGAAAAATCTGATATAATGGGCCAAGAGGGCAATAAGTGATCTTACGCAAATGATGAAATACAATGATAAGAAAATAATATGAGTCTAAAACATATCATTTAAACTACCCAGGTAAAAAATGGTGATGAGCATGACTTGGTTTGCATTTAGAATATATGCGTCTGCGTGGCATTAATCTAAAATCCTTTCTCAAACCACTGCAGCTGCATCATATTGATTTTTTTGGCAAATTTCCCTGAGTGGGAAGCAGTGATTTTTATCTAATGCTCGTCTACTTTCCGTAACTCTCTACTACTCCCAGCATGTCTGGCCAATTTAAAGCACACGCGATATCAACCAAAAACTCAAGTCGGGGTCGATAAATGAGAACATTTATAGACGATGACAAGCTTTTAAACAGCAGTAGCGATGAATCTACCATCACACTTCAGTAGTGCTGATTTGTGGGTGGTGGGACACTAAATATCCAGCCTGTCAGCTCCATATCACAGGGTTGTGTGTGGGTTATACCACAAAAGAAGGGTTTACTCACTGATGAGCTAAATTCAAAACTAACACAACTCTGCATGGCTCTATAGTGCAGTTATTGGACAGGTTGCAGGCGTTTCACCAGCAGAGCCTCATGATCAAGCACGGACACAGGGAGGCAACGAACTTCCGGTAAAAACAAACAGCCTTCAAAATAAAAGCTCACGCGAGGAAATGTCATGCCCTGAAGGTTATATTTCAAAACCACACTCATAAGATTTCAGTTTATCAAAACCCACATATTCTTTCTGAAAAGCAGTGAACGTATTCTTTAACTTTTTCTCGAGGAGGTGTCGCATAGGCTACTATTCCCTGTCACATATCATTCATTTGAGTGACCATATTTTTGATTATATTTCCGGTCTAACTTGTGCAGCTTTGACAGTCGCCGATGCGCCGCTCCTGCCACAGCTGAGCCCATGAATTACAGAGAATAAAGAAAACTCCCATTAGCTTTGTCTCGTGCATTTGGAGGAAATATTACAAATCAATTAAAGCCTAAATCAAAACGATGTTCAATTTAAAAATAAAATAAAATAAAATCTGCTTCAAATGTGTCAGATGTAGCCTGGTGTGATTTACTGTAAATATACATCTCTGTCGTTGAGCATTAAGCGCTATTCATTTAAAATATACAGACAGAAAGAAAGCAGTATTTACCAACCTTGTTCCGGGTCCCAGTTAACTTGTTTTCTTGGGTTTTCTATTGGAAATTTCATCTTGGAATTTGGTTTCAATCAAAGCGCAAATAAATGTTGACGATCAGTGCGATGGGATTTTTTTTTTAAGGTTGGGGAATTAAGCAAATTAGTAGAAAATCGTATCATACATCATATCATCTATCATCGTTGGCTGTAAAATGCACAGAGGGGGGAAAAGGCACCGCACACCCGCATTGTCTGCTTCTACTGCCCCCCTCCTTTTTCTTCCTCTCCCTCTCTCCACCTCGTTTGGACGCGCGGTGATCGTCTGACAGACTGAGGGACTTGTGAGACCTTTGAGCGGTCGCGAGGCTCGGAGGACCAAACCACCTCCCAACTCACTGCCATACACTCAATAACCAGTGGTTCGGTCCAGTCACACAGGCGGTGTGTGTCCAAACCGGCAACTTTACGCACACGTTTACGCCTCTGTCGCCAGAACAACGGGAGCGGATGCTCTCGCTCTCGCTCTCCTCCCTTTCACTCCCAACGAGATTCTACTCCACCTGCTTTTCTTCTAATAAGCGTGAATAGAATGTTGCATCGAGTGCTTTCCATTTTCTGCATATCCTTCTAATTCGTGTATACTCACTCTTATTCTTCTCCTTCACAGCAGGGTGATCCTCCCGTCGTTTGCCGACCGGCGTCTCGAGCACATGGTGCGGGGAGGGAATTCAGTCGTGTGTAGCTCCCCAAATCAGTGGCAGACCTCAACCATTACATCATTCACATATGGGAATCCGTGCATTATTTATGAATTTCGAGAAATAAATGCAATAGTTACCCCCAGCAGCTACTAAAGCTTTAGGAGCCATGTCAGAGGATGAGACTGGATGCAGGTTTTTTTTTTATTTGCAATTATGTGCAAATGTGCAGTGCAAAACGTTATGTAACAGGCTACTATATTTACTGTGTAATAATTATTGTAAACAAAACACAGCAGCAGCAATAATAATAATAATTAAAAATAATAATAACAGACATGTATCAAGTGTACATGTTGCAATAATTGACCGAGGTCATTACAAATTAGCCTAATATCTGCGTTAAAAAGTAAAGAGCTCCGAGCTGAAATTACAAACCAAGACTCAGTTACTGAGACGTGTCTTATCAAAACTTGTTTTATCCTTGAACTGACAAGTGTCTTTTGAAATAATAAAAAAAACTACAGGAGCAAGCTCTTCACTGTTTGCCGTCACACTACTATTAAGCCATTCTTTTGTTGGAAAATGACGCGAGGGGTTAAAAGGTCTATCAAGCAAAACATGGCAGAGCAGCTACAATGAACAATATGCTGCTGACAGAACGGTCTCATGAGTAACATATACTCAAGATTAATCAGATTTTCTATTTTGTTCTTTTTATCACTCTGTGTTCTGGTTTATTTTCACACTGCAGTGTTACGGTAAATGAGGTCTTGAAATCGGATTTGTGCCAAATGACACACTATAGTCAATTCATACAGAAGTAAATAAGATCTCATGGTTATTTAGGAAGTTGGTACGTTTTCCACTACAAATGGAATACACGGAAAGAACGGGTCAGGCAATGAAGTCATAAGATCATATCGACGACCAGCAGCATAATGCAGATTAGCTGTGTCAGTTTCATGGTGCCCATATTGCTTTGCTGCCCCACTTATATGAAACTTGATTTTTTTATTAAGTTTAAACTGGGAAATGGATCTATTCCTTTGTGAGTATTAAGTGCTGAAGTCACAGTCCTAGTTCTAATATCTCTCATCAGACAAATCAGATGGTCCTGTCATGCATGACTGATAGTTATTACTGCACGGACCTAGAGGAGCTGTATTGAATTGTAACTCATGTACCCTCATGCTTTGAATATTGAAAGACATTTGAATATAATTCAGAGCACAGAGTGTGGAAGCAATGCTATAAAACCCTGCTCTTAATTGTCAGGCACATGCAGGAGTTTAAGACTGTGCAGGACAATATAATCTGGCTTCTCCTGCACATTATGGGCTTCACACTGGCTCCACCCACTTGTATAATGAACAAAAATACCACAACCACACCCAGAGATCTTACAATGTTTAGACACAGTTTATTCATGTAGCATTTTTAGTCTCTTTGTTCACTTTTTTGGCTGTTTTTGTACTGTATCCCCATGCTTCCCAAAGTGAAAACTCAAATTTACTATCAAAGGCAGCATTCATTTCTATCACCAAGATGGGCATTTTCAATACCGAACTGAATATCATTACCTCTAAGCATACTTTCATGTCGGGCAGTATGGGGAACTTCATAACAGCAGCCTTTTTCATTGTAAGGGCATCTTCCAGGACAGGGATAAGCAAGAAAATGTGGTCGAGGGACAATTTTTTTTGGTAAGCAATTGAATATTTAGGCCAAAACATCGTATTTTCATCAGACAGAGTGCCTTAAAACGTCATGTTTGCTGCCTTAAATTAACAATAATGTGGATGTTGTCTTTAATCACCAGCTTGTTGTGAAGACAAATGTGTGTGAGATGAGTTAATATTTACTGTGCAGAACACATGAAAGTAGTTGTTTACTCCCTAAACCTGGCTGTCTCTATGACAACAGCAGTGTTTTCATTTTTATTTTTCCAAACCAAACATTTAGTTTAGGTTAACTGTCAAGTCTAGCAACAGAATCTATTTGAATAAGTTAATATTTTTTTTAGAATAAAAGCTCCCAACTCGATATGAAATTTGGCAAATAATTTAATTTTTTAAATCATCTGATGATACTGATGCTGGTGGGCAAGTTTCCTCGTGCTTTTACCACTCGAGAGGGAACTTTAGCTAGCTGTGTTTTTGTCCATTAGGGCACCAGGGTGTCCATTAGGGCACCCCCTGTGCACACCACTGGTCCCTTGTCATCTTTGTTGTGACCAGGGGGGCGTGGCGTGCTTTACGTACGCTTGTGCGTGATGACGAAAGCAGCCGTAGCAACCATCATGGCGACGGGAAGCTTTGCCGAGCGGCTCATCTGCTTATGACCTCGCATTAGGTTGTTGACATCGCGTTACTTCACCACATTACAGCGTCAAAAATGTTTACAGTCGTGTGCACTGTCGTGTTGGGATGTCTCCGAGCTCCACAGTCTCTGCCCCGGGATATTTACGAGGAAAATGGGATACGCTGAGTGTGACTGTATCATGGAATCGAGAACGGGTATGGAATTACGCTATTAGCATTATTAGCTCCCTGTGTTGCTAGTAATCGCCGCGAACTGAGGATGAACTCATGCTGCTCATGTGTCCAAATACTGTCTCTACTCAAACAACTGTTCATGAATCTAAATGCTGCTAACAGTTTCAGGTAATAAAGGATTTCAATAATGTCACTATTTTAGAGTTTTACAGTACCTTATTATGATTATTTATGACTGTAATCCTGGTCTACACCAATAACCAAATAAAAAGAATCAAGTCAAGTTAATACTGACCATTACCTCATTGAATTTCTATTACAATAAAAATATGTACGAAGCAGGAATGTACAATCACCAAATAATGTACGAAAGGAATTGGAAATTATTATAATCACATTAATACAATAATTTAAGCATCCATCCATCTTGGCAAATCAAAGCCTAATGGAAAACTGTATATGTATCAACATGACTCAATATCTATCTATCTATCTATCTATCTATCTATCTATCTTTTCTTAAAATAGAAAATTATCACATTTGAGAATGTATATACATGTGGTATTTCTTATTCTAGCACGTCTGATAAATCCTTAATGCTCTAACCATTCATTAACTGTCAATCCTCAAATCCTAATCCACAATGTTGTTTGTAGGGAGTGTGTCATCAGGACTGGGGTCCAGTACTGGCAGGAGAGGACAGACAGTGAAAAGTAGCCGTAAGTATTCACATGTGCTAATATTAGTGACTGGAGTGTTGGGCAAAAATACGAAGCAAGACCCTTGTTTCACAGTGTATTAAATGTTGTCTCATGTCCTGTGTTTTCAGCTTTCTGTCCTCGCTCATCCAGTAAATTGACACAGTCCATCGTTAGAGATCACATGGTGTCTCATTACAAAAAGGTTTACTCGGCTAAAGGTGAGCCATGTGGCTGAGATTCATTATGACCCTTACAATAAGATTTTGAATGTCATTTCAGCTTTTACAGGCAAATTTCTTTAGAAAACTTGGTAAAATTATGTATTTCAATTGCGCAGCAAATGTAATTAATGTATGTCGTGATAATCACAAATTGTGTGCCTTCTTCCGTAGCTGCCATCGATACTTCAGTTCCTAAAAGCATGATACACAGTGTAAAATGTAAGTATGAAATATTAAATGACTAAGTTGTTTGGATATGTGTTAATTTATTTTAAAATGAAGAGGCTTGGTAAAGTTTGAGTCTGTTTGGTCGAGGCATAACTTCGCAAAGGTGATCTGTGCCTTCACAGCTCGTTTCTGGAACATTGCAATGCTCTTTATTCTATAACTGTGAGCACATTTCCCCCTTTCTGTCCCACCTCCATTGATGCCCTGTGAATTACAGAGTCAATTTAGAAATAATTTTATTCGGTTTTAAATCCTGTGCTGATCTAACTCTACCTCTTTGACCTCCTTCAACCGATGTTCCTCCGTGGTCGCTCAGGTCTGCTGATCCGCTGCTCCTTGTCCCAGGGGCCTTTGCGGATGCGGTTCCCAAACTATGGAACTAAGTTTTCTGTGTAGATTCTCATTCATACATGGTATAAGTGAGGGAGGGCTTTTCACTGCCTGTTTCTAAATCTCCTCTTAAAACACACCTCTTTTTCTTGGTTTTTAACACAATGTGTTGCTTCATACTTTGAAATGTTGTATTGTCTCTTTTACATCGTTGTGTTCATTAACTCTTATGGATTTTAATGCGTCCATGCTTTGTAAATCATATTGGATTTAGCACAACAGCCGTGTGAAATTGCCCAGTATTTAGTTAAAATGCTTATCAAGTGAAAAGTCCTCTGCCAGTTTGCGGAAGTGTTCATTAGTTCACGAAGACGCTCCTGGGAAAGGCATAGAGCAGCTGCGGCACTGAAAACAGCTTTGATAAGAAATCATATACCGTAATGCTGCTAGTCATCACATTTGAGTACAGGAAGCAGCTCCTCTCTAATGGTTCCAGTAATGCTTTCTTCCTATTATCACGCTATCGTGCTTGCTTTCCTGACCCTTGCATACCTCCGTGCAGTAAAGTCTTGTTCTCCTGGGATAACGCAAAGTCATTTCAGGGTATGAATCTTCAAGAGTGTAGATATAGACAACTGGAGTTTTAAATAATAACCCTCAGGATGCAGTGGATTAAAGGTGTCTGAACTTTTTGAAAACCCATGAAAGTAAACTGCTTTGCTGCCAGTTTTGACAGTAGTCCCTGTATTCATTCAGTATTTCATATGCTTACAGACAATGACCACATCAGGCAGGATCGCTTCAGGAAAGGAGGTCGTCCTCAGTCAGCTCATTCTCTTTCACAGAACGATAGCAGAGCCTCCTGCTTCTTAGCCCAGGTGAGACATCAAGGCAAAGTCACTGATGTGTTGTGTTGTATCCATATCACATGGAGTTAAACTTTTTCATGATGTGCAATGTCTAATTTAATAAAATGTTTTGTTTTTTTAGAGTAGATTATCCCTGCAGTATGAAGACAACTCATATCTCTGCTCGAGGGCATCCATGGCCTCCAGCTCAAAGTTCAGAACTTCATTCCACGCTAAGGACGTTGTTAAAGTGGAGCATTCCCATCACTCTCGCCCAGCATCACAATCAAAGTCCCGGAGCCCAGAGTCAGCTTTGCGCAGAAAGCAGTCAGTGTGTTCACTGTCGGCTTCAGGAGCTCAGAGTTTCTGTAAGACCTTCCGGGACCCTGTCCAGAAGACTTATAGTGGAGACTTGCTCCAGAAACACTCACAGCACTTTACACACCCCAAACCTTTTACCCCCAAGACCCTAAAGACGGATAAGAGTTCATATTTGGAAAAATATCGCTACTACAGAGCACCACTAAGGAAGCCCACTCAGGACTGCAACGATTACACACTGATGCAACAGGAGACCAGTGACAGAGGGTATTTAGCCATTTAGCAGTAGATTCAGCATGTGCGTGTGTGTGTGCCAGTGTCTTCAAATGTGTTGTCTTCTGTTTTTTCTATGCAGCACGAAAACCACAGAATGTACACAGGAATTTGATCAACCGTCTCAGGTAAATTTGAGAAATTTAAATATGCAATTATTCATACATTTTTTAATGTAAAGTTCCCAACTGTTGGCTCAAGTTCAGTAATGCTGATATTATCATAAATTATAAAGTGAAAGTGAAATGTTTATTGGCACGTTTCACACAAGTTAAAATAAGTATTTGATCATGAGAAATGTCAGTCAGTCATCATCTACCGCTTTATCCTCCACCGGAGGGTTGCGGGGGGTGCTGTGCCAATCTCAGCTACATGGGGCGATAGGCGGGGTACACCCTGGACAGTTCGCCAATCCATCGCAGGGGCCATGAGAAATGTATGATATAATATTGAATTCCCTTTGTTGTATCACAGGGATCCGTAACGGAGCACGAGTGGTCGGAGGACGAGTCGAATGGCACATATTTGTTAGCGTCCAGACAAAAGAGTCGAATAAACAAGAGCAGAGACTACTCTTTCTTTGACTCCTCATCCAGGTTAAAATTGTAAATGGAATTTTTTGTTTTTTCAATGTCATATTGTGCCATATGTTATTTCTTTAAGTGTGAAGTTCTGCAATATATGACGTCTCATCTTTTAGGACCTCACCAGAAAATAAGAAATCTCTCAGTAGGAAGAAAGCATCTGCAGAGTAAGTTCTCTTTTATCATGTGTCGCATGTGCATAGAAGGATTTAACAGTATGAACAGTTTAAAATAATGCATTCTTGATCCTGAAATATGTTTTTCTCGTTTATTCCTCAACAGGGAAGAAGAATTAAAGTACCTCGAATTTATTTCTGCTGTAACGGAGGATATATTATCCAGGAGGCACATCTCTGACAGGTTTGTGGAAACGTTTGGATGCGATATGTGAACACATGTGTACACATATCTGAGTATCTCCTGAGTCATGACTGGTTTAACTGTCCACGTCCTCTGAAAGGGTCCTGGGTCGGGTGATAAAGCACCATATTGACATGAATCGGCATCGACTCGATGAGGTATGTAAGTTTAAAGCAGGAGGACGAATGCATTTAGCCGGTTGTTGGGATTTCACCAAGCAATCAATGGCACCTGGAACTCCTCATGCATCTGATTTCATCGTCTGTTTTAGGGTAAAATGCTCCACCTTCTGGCAGTGCTGCGTAAAGACTTTGAAGAGCCAACCAACACGACCACCTCCAATACAGAGCTTGAAAAAAGGGAGAGTGATCTGCTTGACTCTCTCCAGCCTTTTCTGGAATCAGGGGGGGAGCAAGTTAGGACCAAAGAAGACGACGACGTTTTCTCCTACGCGTCACTGATTAAACAGTGCGATTCGCCTAATTTCACTGATGCCTTATTAGTGTCTACACCCGTATGTTCTCCTGACAGGACTGCGTCACCAATAACAACAAATGAAAAGGACCAGGAGAGCGACAATCAGGAAAAGTTAATTAGCTCTCCTTGTCTCAGTGAGCATCTCCCTGAGAATACAGGTGTCAGTGAGGAGGTCGTCCATCAAAATGAAATCGGTAACAGTAACACTGCAACTGATGAAGAAGTCAGCCATGAAAACCGCGAACACACGTCTGTAACCAGTGATGAAATATTGAATCAAGACCAAGCCGAGGTCAGTCACGATGGACGATCTCAAGAGCTCGAAGATCTGGGAAGACATCTGTCAGAGTCTCTTCATGTGTCCAGCAATAACTCGGTTAATGTGGAGACCACTAATGAGCAACATGTAAGCACAGTTGCTTCTGTCAGTGATGATGAGTTCTGAGTTTTGTGACCAGGTGAGAGGGAAGAAATGTAATATTTTGAATTTTCTGAAGGTATAGTCACGTAAATGTGACTCAACACTGGTTGTGTTTTTAAAAGCCTTGTTCACGTTTTATTCAAATCTTTACCAAAAGCTTTAGATTTGTCAACATGCAGATGAATCCATGAGTAATAGGTGAGCTACAATTGTTAAAAAAGTGTTATTCGATTTGTAACATTAGGATAGTCCACTGCACTGTGTGTTAAATTAGTGGCATCCTTAGTTTGGAGTGGTTTGCCGTGTCCCCAGTTATTAACTAGCTTTGTTTTCCGGTTTCTAGAAAAGCAATTTGTTTGGACCGATATCTCTCACATGTAGCTACTATAAGATGACTCCAGATGTCACCAGAAAGTGTCTTTTACAATTGCAATAAATTTTCTATTCTTCTGATTCTGATATGCAGCCATTATTACAACACGTCTGCTGCTTTATCCACAACAGCAAAAGGGGGCGTACACTCTGGACAGGTTGCCTGTCTATTGCAGGGCCTACATACAGAGACATACAATGTTCATACCTATGGTCAATGAGTTTCCAATTAACCTCTACATGTTTTGACTGTGGAAACTAGAGAACCTGGAGAAAATCAACACACACATGCAGAAAGGTCACAAACCTGGGTCTTTTTGCTGCAAGGCAACACTGCTAGCCACTACACCACCATCTAGCCCCCTTTACTTTTTAATAATAATATTCTGTGCTGTATAAATGGCAAAACTGTAGTGTGAAGCACTTTGAGTGTCATCTAGTAAAGTAGAACCGCTGCTTGGCTTATTTGATAAGTTTCTTTAGCATGCGTTATTTCAACAAGCAAAACCAAGAGAGGTGGTTTGACCTGCAGGATGATCTCACCTGTTGCGGCATCACCATACAATGTCCTGTCCAAGTCCATCCGTCCATCTTCTACCGCTTAATCCTCCACATGAGGGACGCGAAGGCTCTAAACATCTTCTAGGTTAGAAGAACGTGTAACACAAGCAGATAATCTGAGACATTAAGGTTTCCATTTGAATTATAAGCTCATAGATAAAATTAATTTGCATAGTTTGGCTGATCGGAAATGCTGAGTACATTTATGTTACATTACAGTGTATTGTAATCATACAGTATATTTTGAATTATTAAACTGTTTCTGGTAGTAATGGGAAAAAGCTGCCATCTGATCAAAGGCATGGAAGCATGGAAGCCAGTGTGATTGCTGATAGTTCTCTTGTTCTTTTGCCTTTGATCTGTACAGATCACTTGTCAGCGTCAGACAAATGTGTTATATTATTACCATAGCGGTGACGTAACTACTTCAAAATGTTATTGGGAACTTTGACCTGTGGAGCGCATCATTGCACATTTTAGTGTACAGCCTCCCAGAAGTAACTGGGAGAAGAAGAAGCTCAAAGTCAGCATTTATTCTGCATTTTCAGCTGTAAATCTGACATTTTGTGGTTCAGTTCAATGTTTGGTTTTCAGACTGGATCAGCCATGCAGTTGAACAAACCTCCCCTGTCCAGCAAGTTGACACAGTCCACAATCAAAGACATGCTGTATCACCACAGAAAGGTTTACTCAGCCAAAGGTATCAGAATCAGACATGGATGGAATACATCATGATCATTTATTGATGAAGCCCTTGCATGCAGTATATGCTTAATATGATGAGTATGTAGCTGTTTCCATAACATCTGTTGTGATAGTCTCACATTTCTGCCTCCTACAGCTGTCATTGATACATCAGCACCCAAAAGCCTGATACAAAGTGTAAAATGTAAGTATTTAAATGAAATGAAATATTAAAGAACTAAGTAAGTTAAATCATTTTCCCATGAGTGAGCAGATACAACTACTGACTGTTTACGACTGTATATCTATGCAATGAAGCTTCAACATCAACACATTCTTTCTAGAATCATTACTTTTGCGCCAATGTTGAATAGTTTTGGAAGTATTGGCAAACACAATCTGCTTTTAGCTACTTGGCAAGTGACTGTACAGACAACAGTACGCTCAATACAGTACGACAATTCATACAAAGCTCATTAAAGAGCAGCGGCAGTAACTGTCATGTTGTAAATCTAAACTGTCGGTCTGAAGTAAATGATCTAAAGAGCCTGCTTTTGTCTATCTGTGGTTGCAGTTGTGGTTTGGTTTAAGCCATTGTTCGAAGTTATATTGATTCTATTGTTTTGAGCACAGTGAGGTTTTTCAAGCAGGACAAATATCATGGTATGCAATATTTTTTCTGGCTGCTTTTACTGTCAGCGACGACCTGTTCTGTTGGTTACTCTCTTGGCCCGTGATCAAAGGATGCTGCAACCTTAAAAAAAAACCACATCAAATATGGAAATATACTGCTTTGTAGTTAGAAAGTGCAGAAGATATTAGGTTGGGTATTCATGTAGTTTTACATACCTGCTTACAGACAATGACCAGAACAAGAAGGATCGCTTCAGGGAAGGGAGTCGTCCTCAGTCAGCTCAGTATGTCTCATACAGCAGCAGAGCCTCCTCAGCTCAGGTGAGACATCATCCACAGTCACTGATGTTTACGCTCATCATTTAATGCATCAGCAGAAAATGTGTTGTACGTGTGAAACATTCGATTAAAGAGAGGTTTACTCAAAAGTACTCAAAACTTTTTTAGTATGTAGGTCTATTGTTTTCAGAGGACATTTGTTACAATTATCAAACATAAAACATACGTAGGGGGAATAACACATACAATAAATTAATGAAAATAAAAAATTACTCACATCCACATCCATCATTTTGAATATCCTTATGTTCCAGTAAGTCATGGGGAAAAAAAACATTGTAATTTGTGAATAAACTAATTTAAATTTCATGCTTTTACCCATTTGGAAATTCCATCAACATCTTGGTTCCTCCATGAGCAGGTGATAGATTTTTCAAATCAAATGTTCAATATTTTATTGAGTAAAATGTTGTCAGAGTTGCCACAGGACCTCCCAGCGCACTGTCCAGAAGCCGTCCAGCGTAGACCTGGTCCAGAAACACTCTGAGCTCTTTACCCAGGACAGGCCGTTCACCCCAAAGATCCTGAAGTCAGACACGAGTTCAATCATGGAAAAATATCGCTGCTACAGAGCGCCACAAAGGAAGCCCACTCAGGACTGCACCAACTCCAAACAGGAGACCAGTGACAGGAGGTATTTAAACATTTAGCACCAGTTTATTCAGCATATGCAGCACGTGTGTCCCATGTCTTGAAATATGTTGTCTTCTATATTTTCTGTGCAGCAAAAAAAACACAGAAGGCGCACAGGATGTTGATGAGCCATCTCAGGTAATTTCATTTTGCATGTATTGATTGTCAGTAAGTTTCCTACTTCTGACTCTAAAAGGGATTTTCAGTTTACAGCCATATTTCACACAAGCCATTATTTTTATTATTGTTTTGTTTTATAGGGGATCATTACAGAGTGTTCTGAGGAGGAGTTGAATGGCACATATTTATCAGCATCCAGACAAAAGAGTCATCCTTTCTGTGACTCCTCATCCAGGTAAATTTGTAGTTAAAATAGTATGTTGAACTTTAATGTAAAGTTGTAAATCTCTACGATTGTTGTTTTCCAGGGCATCACTCGAAGGCGCAAAATCTCCCATTGTGATTAACGTTTTTGCAGAGTAAGTTGTCTGTGTAGGTCTTTTATTGAGATAAAAAGCACTTCTATACGTGCAAAGATTTGACTGTGTGATGTTTCGGTTAATCTTGATACAGTTGTTTTTTTGTTTTTTTTTCCTCTACAGGGAGGAATTTGAGTACCTCAATTTTATTTTTGCTGTAACAGAGGATATCTTATCCAGGAAGCATATGTCTGACAGGTTTGTTGACATGTTTGGGTACCAGGTATCGGAGTAAGTAAGACAGTTGCCTTTTACAGTCTCCTAAAATCATCCCTGTCCATGTTCTCTGGAAGGGTCCTAGATCGGATGATAAAGAACCACATTGACATGAATCGGCTTCAACTCGATGAGGTGAGTATGTCATTTTTAAGGCAGAATCAGGATAGTAGCCTGTAACTTCTCATGCATCTAATTGCATTGCTTGTTTTAGGGTAAAATGCGCCATCTAGTGGAAAAGCTGCGTGAATTTCTTAAAGAGCCAACCAACATATCCACCTCCAGTACACCAGAGCTTACAAATGATCTGCTTAACTCACTCGTATCATGTCTGGAATCTGGGGGAAACCAGTGAAGACCAGTGAAGACCACCAAAAACAAGTGTGGTTTCCCTCAGTGAAGCAAAGTAATTCTAGGGACTTCATACCATTACTTAATTAAGTGCAGGTTTACAAGATAAAGACTCTCAATATATTGATTTCATGAGATTGTGGGATATTTTCAAAGGTTGGTAATTACATCAACGTAACATTCTCTGTCTCAATTCATTTGAGTTCATTGTTTACGAAATAAAAATCAAAGTTGTCATAATTTGATCACGTTGGATTTTTGTTCTCCACCTCAAATTGAAAAGATTTAAGTCCATTCCCCTGTTTTCTTCTCGTGCCTGGACAATTTCACATGGTTTGAAAATCCTGTAATTGTTTTTTTAGCAGACAAGCGTAGGTTCAGATGAAAGAAATTAAATATTTTTCTATAAGTAAAGCTTTGTAAACAATGCTGTAATGTGACAAAGTATACGGTACTTTGTCACATTACAGCATTGTTTACAAAGCTTTACTACTCAAGTACAAAATTCATGTATCAGTACTTTAATTTTTTATAACCACCATGGCTCAATTCTAACTCATCACTTTTTTAAATACTTTTACTAATAAAACTCAATTACATTTTATATCAGAAAATGAATTTTGATACTTAATTACAGTAAATGTAATTTACTTTAAGACTTTTACTGAGTATTATAAAAAGTGACTTTCCTCAAGTATCTCTTGGTATTGTAAAATGCAGATGCATACTTATAGATTAATAGTATATTGAACGTTATTCAGGTGTTTTGTTAGCAGAAATGTAAATTCAGTCAAAGGAACATTCTTAAATGCTTGCATCTTGTAATTTAAAACATTATTTAAAATGGTCAGTGCTTATCCAGCAAGGAAATATGCACAGCCATTATTTTGGGACCGGACCTTAAACTTGGGCTATTTTGCAAACATTTGCAGAGAAAACTCTAATGATGTTCTGTGTGTGTGCAGATTACAGCTGTCAGAGGACGTTAAAGGTAAAGTGACAGGTCAGCGGTGGAGAGCTGCTCCAGGCAGCTGCGTCCCATTTGTGGCATTTTCACCACCCGGCATTCCAGCTGTCTGATGTCATGGCTCGCAAAACCTCCATGTATTCCTCCGCCGCGGAGGAACTATAGTGCACTTTAAAGCGGCAGGTCAAGCAAATACGGCTAAGTCTACTTCCCTTACGAATATATAGGGGTTTTCAAATACGCCCGTTTGTATTTGTGGAGTTTATTAACTCGTGGCCAAACTATAGAGCCGCCGCGGATGTATACGGAATACACTTGTTGCTCTTCCAATCCCAGGAAGCGAAACACGCTTGGAACTTGAGTGAACTGTCGGACCAAGAGGCATGGGGTGCAATCCAGAAACTAACTTCAGACAAATTAGCCACCTATAGCTCCGAGAAGTGTCTCGAAAGTAGCCTATCTGTTGACCAGGATAGTGAAACCTCAAAAGACTGAATCCTGACTGGGCTACGAGGTTGCACCTGTTGGAAACGGTGAAGGTTTCTGCCCCAAATATTTACCGGCGACGTCAGCTTCCCAAGGGTGTCGTCTATTTGCTGGGATGTAAGTTAGCATGCTAGCGTCAAAGCTACACGAATTTTTAGACATTGGTCATTACTCTTTACTTATAATACTGGTGTAATTGGTAAAGTGCCACGCATTTTGTACACATATATTTGAAGGTTGAGAATTACTGAGGTAAGCGACCTCGATAGTTTGTAATGTGGTGCAGAAAAACTGGGATTTTGCATTTATTTTGCTGCGTATTGATTCAGGTAATTCTTGAGTGTTTGGGTCTGACTAATCAGCGGAAGGGGATTAATGTAACCACAACCTTTCGGAAAATGGCAAACAAATGTCAGACTTGCGTTTATTTGTCAAGCAGGGCAGTCCACTAGAAATAATAGAAACGTTTAATTATGACATCTTAAGGTAAATGTTAATACAACCAATTTGGTAACTTTGGGATTACTTTACGACAGATATTGTTTTGGTTACCCAGCTGTGAGTACTACATTCAATCTCGTAGGTATGTCGTTGGCATACAATGATTAAACGGGATGGAAAGAATCCCTCATGTCATATGTTTACAATAAAACCAATCATACACGCTCTTAAGTAATAGGTTAATGTCAGTTATGACTTTTATTCCATGCATGCCGTCTGTCGTTTAGTGCTTTGGTTTTGGTATGCCATACACTTTTCCATCTTGCTTTCCAGATCTGTTCGCTGATGATGAACCTTGCAACATTCACAAAACCTTTAAGAGGACAGCGAGGAGGATAATCTCTCAGGGCCAAGTGAAGACCTTCCCCCTCAGAGGAAGCGTGAAACATGCCCTTGCCATTTGGCTTTAAACTCAAAAGGACTAGAAGGTATACTGTTTCAAGCAAGAGCTGTCTTGTCACTCGGATTCAGCAGCTCAATGGAGAGTTTGTTGAGTTTACACTTTCAGTGGAGAGCACTGGACAGGAATGTTTGGAGGCAGTTGCCCAGAGACTGGAGTTAAGAGAGGTATGTGTGTTCTTTCTGCAAATACAAGTGCTGATTGTTGTCTCTTGTTTTAGAGTCACTATCTCGGCAAAAAAAGATAAGTTGTTTTTGTGGTGTGCTTCTTGACTCGTGCTAACTTAATACTGAAAAGCATTATGGTCATATAATTAAATCTTTAAATAAAGGATGTAAAATCACATTCACTATATATATATATATATATATATATATATATATATATATATATATATATATATATATATGTATATGTATGTCATTAACCATAATGACATAAACAGTTGTAACCTTAAGTATTGACAGTCATATCCCTTGCAAAATCAATAGTAGAAATCAATAGAAGAAAATGGTAATACAGCCAATGTGATGTGGAATCAATTAACATGCCATTTATGACACAGATTAACAATGCCAAAGATTTTAATTTACTTGCAACCTCAAACCTAATTCATTATTTCACAATAATGTAAGAAAAAGTTCACAGGGGTAACTTCTCTTGCCAGTGGGATGTACGACAGTCACAAGACTCGCCATTGAGTAAATCTAGAAAGCTTTTTCTGTGTTTTTTTTCTTGGTCAACATAATGATATTTATTATATGTGACTAAATAAAAAAAAATCTCACGCAGTGTAATAATATTGTCCTTGTCTTTAATACAGTGCTGCAACTCAGTTATTTTCATCAGTGGTTAATAATATTTTCTTGATAAAGTTGTTTGCTGTTCTGTCACTAAATGATCAGCAAAATATGTGTAAAAATGTGGATCAAATAACAGCATCCCTTAAGTAGTTTCTGTCCTTAAACCAGAGATTTTCAGTTTACTGTCATAGAGGAGCAAGGAAATCAGAGCATATATGTTACTTTATTTATACTTTACAAACTCACTCAAACTTGTTAAAATATAATCAAAGCAGTTTGTTAATTATTTAATATTTTAATAGCTATTAAGTGCTTAAATATATACGTTTTAGTGAGTGTACTTTGTCTCTAGTGTAATTACAATGCTTCAATGTTAATTGTTGTCCTTTTTGGTGAAGTGTAACATGTCTGCTTGCGTCCTTTGCTTGTTAGATAACGTACTTCAGTCTGTGGTACTTCAATAAGCAAAACCAGCAGAGGTGGATTGACTTGGAGAAGCCACTGAAAAAGCAATTGGACAAGTATGGGCTGGAGCCCACCGTGTACTTTGGAGTTGTGTTTTATATACCCAGTGTTGCCCAGCTGCAACAGGAGATTACAAGGTAATGTTCCATTAGAGGTATGATGAGTTGTCTTCTCTAAGCTACTAACAGTACTCTTGACATCAATCCAAAGCCATACATTTTAGTTGTGAACTGGATGCCAAGCAAATTGTAGGCAACCACATCAGATATGTTTTTGTTTGTCTAAATAAGCTCTGCTCAGGCAAAGGTGGCGTTCAAGGCTCGAAATAGACAAAGCTGCGTAGAACCAATTACCAGTGTGTCTGCATTAGTGATGCCATCTATAGTGCCAACTGCCAAGCAGACATAGTGGACACCAGTATGATGGTCTAAATATTGTATCTTAGGTGTTTTGTTACTATTGCATTTGTTACAGCTGTTTGTGCATACCTAAGTGAAGTAATCATGTTTGGTTGTTGGCTGCTTGTCTATTACCTCTACTCCCCACAGATATCAGTATTATCTGCAGCTGAAAAAGGATGTTCTGGAGGGCAGGATCTCATGCTCACGAGAACAAGCTATACGTTTAGCAAGCCTGGCAGTGCAAGGTAATATCAATATTTAATACGAGCCAAATAACATGAATGTTAAATGGGAAAAAGTGTTAAATTCACTTTAATTCTCAGACAAGGTAATTGCTAGGGCTAAGCACTTCAATAAATTGCATCTCTATATATAATTAGGAGTCGCATGTTTAAATGATCTACATCCAGAATTACTTGCTTATTTACTTATTTTCAGAAATAAGGTGGTTGGTGCCAGTTTATTAAGTGTTCTCCCAAATTAAATCACAGGTTTGTTACATATTGGGTGTTGGCAAACCCCTTTGCAGTTACCCTTTTAATCATTGTAGTCAGTGTGTAATTCTATGGTTATAGGGTTACATTTTGGCTAAAAACCACCACTATCGCCCAACTTTTAAAGTTTTTTTGAGTGTAAATATTTTGTCTTTTTGGTTAATGTTAGATTAGGTTTAGATTAATGCTTAGGGTTGGCATTTAGGTGAAATGGTAAGGGGCTAGGGGATGCACTATATCTATCAGTGTGTTGTGTGTGTGTGTGAGAGAGAGACACACACACATCCTTCCTCTTTTGCCCATGCAGAAGAATCTCAAACCCCACTGACAAAGTTATAAAAGGCACTGCAGCTTACTGACCTGGCTGTTAGCATAGCAGAGCTGCTGAGATCACTTACTGTTACAGCCGTGTTCAAATAACTGACCGACCTGCTATATGTGTCTCATAGAAAAGCCTCATGAAATGTCTCGCAAGTACTCCCAATTTTTTTTATTATAGATGAAGCTTGGAATTGGTTGTGCTGTAAATAAACTGGTGTAGTTCACAGAGTGTGGTATTTTGGAGTGAAGGGCAGTTGTAGCTTTTGAACATGGGTGATGCCTGGGATGCTCCAGATAGTTGTGAATGCAGCCAGCAGGCAGCCTGAAGCTGTGACAGTTTTGGACCTCCACGTTGTCAGACACTGAAGCAATCGCTCTTAAAATTAGTCTGTCTTGTCATCATGATCATACACTCTGCCTACAGCTTTCTGTAATTCTGTAAATGTCTAATTTGCTCTGTACTTGACGTAGGAATAGACATGTAATTGAATTTAAGTGGGTATCAGTGTCATGTGTCATGTATCATGTCCAATTATGTTTATTCACTTGCTATGTTATATCTTTAAATTCACAGCTGCGTTTGGAGACTATCGATATGACAATCGATACGATTCACAGGAGTTCCTCCAGAAGTTTGTGCTGTTCCCTATTGTAAGTGTTTTATTTTGCTTGCTTAACATGTTACATGAAGGAAAGTCTTAGATATTGTAGACTTCATTTGTGTTTTATACCAACAATAAGGCAATCCTGACTTTGTTTTTGAAGGACTGGATTCAGGATGAGCGAGTACTGGAGGAGGCCACTCAGAAAGTGGCTCTGCTATATCAGTCTTTCAGGTGAGCAGGATTTCAAACATCTGTTTACATATTAATCATGAAAACATGGTTCTTTTGCATCTTTCCAGACCCAAGTAGATTGTCTGTCAATGTTGGGATAGGATATACACTATGTAATACAGTATACACAATCCCTGTTATTTAAATGGAATGATTTACAATGGCTTGTAAAGCACAGATGAGGCTAGTCTTGTTTCCTCTAACCCAATTTTACAGTGTTTGTTTTATTCAACACGTTAAATGTAACTTCTGTAAAGAACTGTGTTATTGGTCTCGATCTGTTAGGTACCTTCATTGCTTGTTTCCTCTGATACATTTTCAGGGGTTTGTCTGCACCAGAGGCAGAGATGTTGTACATGCAGGAGGTGGAGAAAATGGAGGGCTATGGTCAGGAAAGTTATCAAGCCAAGGTTGGTCTAGATTTAGAGCCAGATCCATCCTGTAATCTCCCACAGCCCAGACCTCAAGGAAGTGTAAAACTGTGTGTTATAGTGACTTCTGCACAGCTTTAAGAACTATTGGGTTGAAAAGCAATCTAAATAGTTTATTCTTACATTAACAAATGCCCTCTTATCTTAACAGGACAGTACAGGCGCAGATGTCACCATTGGATCTTGCCTCGAAGGCATCTTTGTCAAGCACAAAAACGGAAGGCCACTCCTTTTATTTAGGTAACCCTGGAAACAAATTTGAGAATGCTTTGTTTGACTTTTGTGTCGGTCAGGAAATATGGCTAACCTCTCAATATGAAGCATTGAATACAGGCTTTGTCTGCTAACTTGTGACTCTCAGCAGTAATAGCACTGAATCAGGTGATTCCGTCTGTATGGTCTTTTTGTGGTTTAGCTCATGGCCATTCATGGGTGAGGTTGTCTTGTGTAATGCATTTCTTAATGCATTCTAGACCAGAACCTGGCCTGAGTGATGAGTCAGGTAGACAGTAATAGCTGGTAAGGATGGTGGGAACATGATGTCAGTCTCGTGAGTGAGCAAACAGTCGTGACCCTAGCTAAATTGTATGTACATACCATAATGAACGCCACATAACATTAAGTTGACTCCCACATGTTTATGGGTTTTTATTATGCATTGTTAAAAGCAGTCAGTCTCTGTTAAAATGCTGTGAGGTTTTGAGACTGCACTGACATCATGTGTTTGGTTTTCTCCCCCCCCTTCTGTCTCTTTGCCACTGTGCTTTAATTGGCTGTGTAGGTGGAATGAAATTAACAACATGAGTCACAACAGGTCCTTCTTTGCCCTGGAGCTTGCCAACAGAGAGGAGAGTGTTCAGTTCCAGACCGTAAGTCTATGCTTCCACTACAATCTTCTCTGCTCACCCCATCCCAAGGGACATTGTGATCTCTTATTAGATTTAGCAACGTTGGAAATGGCCTTTGTGGTGGAGACTACCATCAGCTGTTTCCAACAATGCACCTGTATATTTGTGTGCCTAAGTAACTTGGATCATTTCAGTATGAATGATAAATAATGATAATGACAAAGATAAATTCAGTATAGAATTACTGGCAGGTTTACACAGGGATGCTTTTATTTGTACATTAGGGAATAAACAATTACACGACTTGAATGGAAAACTCTTTTCAGACTTTTGGACGCCACTATAGGCAACCATACAAACACCACATCTGCACAAGTTTTCTCACCATCTAATTACTTTCTTTTTCTTTTACTTTTTTTCTTAGGAAGACATGGAAACCTCCAAATATGTGTGCCGGATGTGTCTGGCCAGACTCAAGTTTTATAAGATTAACAAGAGTAGTCTGTAAGTGTTTTTGTTTTTCCCCCCTTTTTAAGACGTCTCGCCTAGTTCCTGTCTCTTTGTTCCTTGTCGTCGTATGTCTTCTCTCTGGTGTTGCCTCACTACTGTCCTCCTCTCTTCAGAGAGGAGTGTGACCCCCTGCCTTCTGAGGGCTCCCAGAAGTCCCTTCTCACTCTATCCTTTCCTCGCTTTCCAATGCTCTCTCGTCCCTTTCTGCCTTCTGATAAGGGGTGAGCAACACAATCAGCCACCGCCTACAGTAGCCTATCAAGCAGGTGCCAACACCTTTCCCTTATACGATTGCTCTAGCTAACAGAAACTGTAGCGAATACACTCTCTGTATCTAATATGGTTGCGGGCTCAGAAGCAAGTAGTTTTTATGCGATAAATAAAGTTCATTGGGTATCGTCCTTTAACAGGGCACATTATTCAAACCTCATGAGCTGTTGAACGCCAAGTTAGAACTGTGTTACCCCAACATTTTACAAGTTGTGTTTAAATGAAAGCACATTAAAAGCATTTGCTGAACTCCTCTGATGCACTAAGGTAACGTGCAGTAAGTAAATGGTGAACTAGATGAGTCTTTAAATTTGAAACTTTGGTGTGTGCTCCAAAGTTTGACACCAAAAATGTGTAGAAACCCCTTATGTTATCATATATTCCTTATAAAAGGAAAAGTATAATCAACAGTACTATGATTTGGTTATGTCACTTTCTTTTGACCCATATTTCTTTTCCAACCAGACAAACCCAGCCCACAGTTGTAAACCCGGTCAGACGGAGATCATCGACTAGAATATCTCTGGTAATGTTCATACTTGTTCCTACACACTTTTCAACATCTGTGGTGAATGGTGCATAATTAAAAGACGTATAGATGTGTCAACAGTATGTGGATTTTATGAGAAGTAACTGAATTCTTCTCTTGTTGAATTACAGCCAAAGCCTCAAGCCTACATGATGTCCCCTCCACAAATGCACTACAACGGCCATTACACAGAGCCTTACACATCATCTCAAGGTAACTGCTGTGTAGAAAGAAACTTCGATCATCACATAGTGCTATTTTGTTTTTTTAGACTGCGAAGCTTGCTCCATGATCACCTAAATACAACTATGTAATTCTCTGCTCTTTTCTCTACTCTTACAGACAACCTGTACATGAACAGTCAGAATGGTTATTACTACCACTCTCAGACCAGCTTGGATTGCCCTCCTCTTGAATACAGTAGTGGAGGACGTTTACGTAACGGCAGTGTCTACAGTGCCCACAGCACCAGCTCGCTAACCAATCCTCAACATTACCTTCAGCCCTCACCCATGTCCTCCAATCCCTCCATCACTAGTGACATCACCAGGCCGGACTACGTCCCCTCACATCGCCACAGTGCTCTCATCCCACCTTCCTACCGTAATACTCCTGATTATGAGACAGTAATGCGTCAGAAGAACAGAGGAGTAGGAGGGGGGATGATGTTGTCTCAAGAGCACCGGCAGAGTCACTCATTGAGGAACCTAAACATTGGAAATTCATACGCCTACAGTAGACCAGACCCTCTAGTTTACAGCCAACCAGAGATAAGAGGGGAACATGGTGGAGCAGCCCACCACCACCATTATCCTTTCCATCTGGGCTCCAGTTTTAACAGCCCCTCTCCATATCCTTACCCCACAGAGAGGCGGCCTGTTTTCGGAGCAGTCAGTGTCCCTGAGCTCACTAACGTCCAGTTGCAACAAGCTCAGGAGTATCCTGCCCCCAATATCATGAGAACACAAGTGTACCGACCACCTCCCCCCTACCCATATGCCCATCCTCGGCCTGCAAACAGCACACCTGACCTGTCCCGTCACCTGTATGTCAGCAGTAGCAACCCGGACCTGATCACGAGGCGTGTGCACCACTCTGTCCAGACTTTCCAAGAGGACAGTCTCCCTGTTGCTCATTCTTTGCAAGAAGTGTCAGAGCCTCTTTACTGCGGACCCCCACATAGACAACCATACCACACTCAAAAGCGTAATTCCATTGAAATTGCTGGACTGACTCAAAGTCTGGAGGGAATGAGAATCAAAGAGCGGACTGTGTCTTGTTCCGCAGCTGAAATTGCAACTCCCCCTCCTCCTCCTCCAGTGATGCTTGGTGGTCAAGGCTCGGAGCTCAGTGTGTTCTTAGAACACACAAAGACGGAAGACAGGGCTGACATAAAAGAGGATGTACATTACGGACACAAAAAGTCTCTCTCAGATGCTACCATGCTGGTTCACAGCAGTGGTGAAGAAGAGGAGTTTGAGGATGACAGTGGACGGCACACTCCACTTTCTCAAGATGCAGTTGCGGCCACTCTTCCTGAGCAGACACCCCAGCAGCGTCACAGCTTGACCTCTCTTTCCTCTCTGCCACCTCAGCAGCAGACTCCCATTGAGCCCCCTCCTGCATATCCTATAGGCTCCTCCCTTAGCCCCTCTCTAGCCAGCTCCCTGACATACAAGATTCACCCTCTGATCCAGGAGACTGAACCTCTGTACCTGCTGTCAGACTTAAGACAACCAAGGATTATGCCCTCAGTCTCAGAGGGAGACCTGAGTGGTCAGGCCAGGCTGAAGCCTAAACTGGACTTCAAGAAGAGACCGGTGTCTGATGTGCCTCCTGGGAAGAAAACAGTGGAAGGTTTGCCTCCTCCGGTGCGTCTTCTTCTCAATCTCCTCCCATTAATTGAGTGTTATTTATCCTAGGTCAGTTCATTATGTAATTAGCATGATGCAGTGGTAGTTTTAAGCGCACACTATTCATCATTCAAATATTATGCACCAGTCCACGATCTATAAAGATATTTAATTTATTTTCACTTCACATGTCGCGTAGAAAATCATAAAAATATTTGCAGACTAGCGGATAATTAATCATTCATACAGATCTGTGAAGATTGTCTTCTTTTTTTTTATTCTTTATTTTCGGACTGCATCAATTGCAACACACAGACATTTCTTTTCAAACCATATAAAACAGTCACATTTTATGAACTTTTACAGTTTGGGAGACAAAGTGTACGAATAAAAAAAAAATACAAATAAAATAAACAAACAAAAGAAATAATACTAAGGGAAGAAAATAGAAGGAAAACTGGTCATTACACCATCAATTGTTTGACATCTTGACAAAATCTGGACACAAAGGCCTTACATACTGAACCCACTTGGACCATAACTTAATGCTTAAACACTGTTTTCTTAAGACAGAGTGAAAACGTTATAGCCCCTCAAAATCATAAATATCATTTACTATATTTATCCATTGCGGAATTGTGGGAGGTTCAGGAATGTCGTGTGAATGCACTCAAAAGTATCAAAATGCAAAACCTGTATCGATCCACTTGTCTTGTCTGAAAATCAGAATGTGTTTCTGTCTTCTTAAGATTTCCAGACATCTGTGAGATTGATAAGATAGCAGCTAATCAGTTTGTTTTAAACATGTCTGGAAAGTATTACTGTAACTTATTGCAGACACACATTAATACTCCGTGTAATACTTTGGTCCGTGAACAATGTTTAATTTTACATGCGACACTGTTGCATGCGTTATTATTTTTTTATAGTAACATGATGTCTGTGACTCGTGTCATGATAACAATAGAATGCATACACAATGCATTTCAGGCACTGAATGATGCAAACAGGCTCATTCTGACACAGATTGAAAGAATGAAGTTGGACTAACTCGGTAAACCAGATCAGTAACATTCTGGTTGAAAACACCTCAGCGAGGCCGTGCCTTCCCTCCCCTCTTCATACTAATCCTACTCAGTCAGGTTCACACATTCATCCTCACTTTTTCTCTCGACTCCACTCGGTTGTCAAACCAGGGCATGAAGAAAGGATCAAGGTCAGAGGTGAAGAAGATGGGCCCACTGAAGGTGGCGAAGCTCAACGGGCTGTCGGTGTCCAGGCAGCCAATATACGACGAGCTCAAGGATGATCCTGAGCAAGCCTCTAATGACGAGAGGGTAGGGCACCGGTTTTGATTTGCTTGTCAAACAACAGGTTTTTAAAGCAGTAACAAATGTTATGTTTAGGCATTTATAGCCTATAATATAATGTGACTCATTTCATATACTGTATTACCAATCTTTTGGGCATGAACAGTGTTTTTTTTTGCTTATGTTGCTTGTTTGTCGTGTAGTAGCCAGATCTTACGAGTAGGAGCTACTTGTTTTGTTTGTTGGTATGAGTGACCTGCTGCTGGATAATTACTTGTTTTGAACGATGCATGAAAGAGAGCACTTTGTCATTACTGGTCAGTGTTCAGAATCCTGATGCGTTTTGCTTTCAGTGTTGAGTGTTACATTTAAATATAAATATAAACCCTTTTAGCTAATTCAATCGTTAAATATGCACACTGTAAATCTCAAACTTATGTAGTTTTTACAAATTGTAGATTTCTAAGAAACAGGCACATGTTTGTTTTTGTTTTTAAAGGGACAGATCAATTTTCATTCAAATTTCATTTCACCTTTCAACCACACCTTGCACTACAGTGTACTGTAAACTGCATTATTTCCAGTAATAGAAAGTAAAACTGCAGTAATAGAAATTCAAGTATGATGTCTTAGTTTCTGTGCCGCTGTTAATTCACACAATATGGAATCGTACGTTTTTGTAACACATTATTTGTGTAAAATAAACCGAGGAACTCGAAGAACTAAAGTCGAATGGAGGTCAAGTAAATCAGTGCTGCATTGTGCATGACAGTGATGTACTGACTGCCACCTTTCTTGTGTACAGTGTAAATTGCTGGAGCAGCACATGGACAGAGGTGAGCTGTTGAAAGAGTACGAGACAATCCCAAAGCGTCCTGGAGGGGAATACACCATCGCCCTGCTGCAGGAGAGCGGCGACAAAAACCGCTTCCAAGACGTGCTGCCTTATGACAGCACCCGAGTGGAGCTGGTTCCCACGAAGGAGAACAACACGGGATACATCAATGCGTCACACATCAGAGTGAGTTGTGTAGAGATGAAGTAGAGTGCTCATGCCTTTGAAAAACACTCATGTACAGGATTATGTACACATCCTGTATTTGTGATTGTTCTTTCAGTATTCACCGTGCTGGTCAGCTGTTCTACACACAATTACAGTGTAGAAGGCTGGAATTCTCCACAAATTCTAAATAATGAGACATTATGATGGAGGTTTTAACAGATACTTGTTCCTCATTAGATCACAGTAGCAGGACTGGAGTGGAACTACATCGCGTCACAAGGTCCCATGTCAAACACGTGTCAGGACTTCTGGCAGATGGTGTGGGAGCAGGGGGTTTCCATCATTGCAATGGTTACTGCTGAAGAGGTGAGTTAACTTTTCATATTTACACTTTCATCACTGCCCCCCCCATTTCTTTTATGACTGACCTTTCTACTGCCCTCCTGCAGGAGAACGGCAGAGAAAAGAGCTTCCGGTACTGGCCACGACTTGGCTCGCGACACAACACGGTGACGTACGGACGCTTCAAAATCACCACCCGATTCCGCACAGAGTCCGGCTGCTACGCCACCACGGGACTGAAGATCAAACACCTCATGACGGGTCAGGAGAGGACTGTCTGGCACCTGCAGTACACAGACTGGCCTGATCACGGTTGTCCAGAAGACTTTAAAGGCTTCCTCAGTGAGTGCAATCAGTGACTGTTTTGTTTTGTTTTTGGCACAAATTTGCTACCGTTTTAAAAAAAAAAAAAGGGACCATTGGCCCCTGGAAATCTTCACATTATCAAATATGGCCCTTGTTATAAAAACATTTGCACACCCCTGGTTTAGTATAGTATGTTGTCTAAAAGCACACCAAAACGTCATACTATATAGTATATCGTCCAAAATGACTGAAAAATGTCATACTATAGTATCTTGTCCAAATGGTAAGGAGTTTAAAACCAGAGTCCTGGGTTTGAAACCCACCTGTGACCAACAGCCATATGCATTCATCTCTTATTATGTTATTTGACTTTAGTTGTGGTAAGAAAGGTAAAATTTTTCTTTTCATTTTTCCACTCCTGCATCGCTTAGACTTGGTTACATTTTCATATAAAAATGATCATTGTGACAATGAAAATAACCTTTTTATGCAAGATTAATTATGTCCAGATTTAGTTTAGGGAACTTATTGTTACAGAGCTACAGTATTTGTTCACCTATATCAGGGTTTCTCACTCCTGGTCCTGTTTTAGGCGTTTCCCTGCTCCAACACACCTGATTTAAATAAATGGGTCGTTATCAGGCTTCTGCAGAGCTTACTGACGAGCATTTGAATCAGGTGTGTTGGAGCAGGGACACCTCTAAAACGTGCAGGACAGTGGCTCCCCAGGTCCAGAAGTGAGAAACCCAGACCTGAATAAATCTCACGAGAGCATGCTCATCTGTTCCCAGCATACCTTGAGGAGGTCCAGTCTGTGAGGAGACACACAAACAGCATCAGCGACCCAAAGAACACAACGCCACCCGTACTGGTCCACTGCAGTGCTGGAGTGGGACGCACTGGAGTGGTCATCTTATCAGAGATCATGATAGCCTGTCTAGAGCACAATGAGGTAACACACACACACACACACACACTTCTCATCTGTGTTTCAAGATAAAACGCTGCGTCTCCCTTTTGTCCCACTCATACTCGGCGTCTCGTCTGTTTCAGCCTCTGAATGTGCCAGAAGTGCTGTGGAAGTTGCGCACTCAGAGGATGATGATGGTTCAGACGTTGTCTCAGTACAACTTTGTCTACAAAGTCCTCATCCAGTACCTCCGCAACTCCAGGCTGATCTGAGCCTCAGGGGCGCAGGTGATTTCAGGGTGGAACTTGTTCCAGGTTAAAGCCAAACTGCACTGTGATGGTGTTTCTGCAGGATCCTCTTTTAATGTAGCAGTCGGTGCACGGTGGACCCTGTTCAGGCCAAGTATTAAAATCAAGCAGGGCAGAAGGAACAATGAGTGGATTTATATATAAATATATATATATAAAAAAAAAAAAAAGACGCAATGCCACATGAAGGAGCATGAAGACTTAAATCCTGCCTTTTGACAGTATTATATTATTTTTACCTACATTACTGCTTAATAAAGCTCCGCACTTTTGTAGTACTCTGCTGTATATATTGAACCAATATTAAGCTGCATTTATACGGGCGCATGTTTTGAGTTGAAGTTGATTTAATGAAGGAATTTTCTGTAGCGATTTAAAGAAAAACACTGAGTTGGTTTGACATGAAGGTTTGATTACGTTTAAAAGAAGTGTTGGGCGCCCAAAAGAGCCAAACGTCTGTTCCTGTGTTACAAACCGCCTGCTGAAATTTGACACAAGGTTTTTAATGGAAGTACAAACGCAGGTTTGACAATAAATCTGTAGTGGAAGGAATGGAAGAGAAAAGTCAGGGGTTTTTTTGGAGGGGGGACTGGGAAATTAATTTTATACTTCTCTTACTGTTTTTATGAGTGCCGATTTTGAGCAATTTTATAATCAGTCTGGGTTTTTTTTTTAAGACGGTGCCTAAATATCTGCATTTCATATTGGAAATGCTTTGTTTTGTGTCATATGAAGAATATTTAGATGTTCGTCTGTCTCTTCAATGATAATTGGCCCCCATTTTAAAGAGCATGAAGGAGGTCACGCGTCTACGTTGGGTTTTAACATTGCCTCTCGTTGCCGTGACGCTCATTTATCTGTGTCTTCTGTCACACTAACGTGCTCATTTTCACTCCAGCGAGAAATCCTCTTAACAAACCGCCTCCGCACTATTAACACGGACATGCGGCGTGTTTACGTCCTGTAAATTATATTAAAGATCACAACAAAGTGAACCTCTGTAAGAACAATTATTCTAAACAGTAAAATGCAGTAAAAAGTGATTTTTTTTTTTTGTTTTCCCTGATATTTTTGCTGACCTGGTGAATTTTCTTTACTGAAACTGGAGAAAAATGATACATTTTAAATGAGTATTTTTCTGACACACGCCTTTTTTTATATATATATATATATATTTAGTGTTTGTGGTTTTAAGATGATGATTGAGTCTTAGTGTGGAGACTGAAAGGAATGAGGTGTAACTTCTGTCCATGTACAGGTCTGTTCATAATGTAAACAATGTAAAATTCAGCTTTAATGAATATTGGTTATTGTACAAAACTGTAAAAACTGTATCTACTGAAGAAAAAAACAACCCTGTATTAAATAGGAAAACCTTTAAGTGTAGAAAATCTTTACAACCAAGAATAAATATTTGTCAACAACCATCAACCTCTGATTTTCTCAACTGTAATTTGTCGATGATGCCACCGTGTGGTAGGAATTAGCCACTACATCCAGTCTACTGTAGCTGACAATAAAACAAAAACTGAGTTTACGGGTTTATTTATGGGTTTTAATTAAATAAATTCAGACTTTAAAAATGATCATCTTTACATACATGATATGTGAGAAAGGAAGGCAAGAATGAATACTTTCTAACTTGACAGGAAAAATAAAAACTGTTTTCCTTAACAGAGATTCAGAGGACAAAGTCAGAAGATTAACTTTTTGCTATTTTTCTCTAATCCTTTTACATTGACTTCAGATTATCTCACTGACAGCAGTGTTGCCAAAAAATGTGGTCTTTCTAGAACTGACAACTGTTCTACAAATGTTCACCCCAAACACAAGCATCTGTAAATTGTTTGTTAACTTCCTATGAACAAAGAAAAGTACTTGTAAATGTTATGACTGGTATTTTCAAACAAAAACAGTATTTAAAAAAAAAAAAGTAAACAAACACTAATACAGTAGAAAAGAGAGAATTGAAAAATTGTCCAAATGCGGTTTTCCTCCGTAGAATCACGGATAACTGAGTCCATGTGATTGAATCACTTCACGCGCTACAAGGTAGGAAATAATACTAGTACCGTCCTCTCTTCCCTCCATGGTTCCATCGATTTCCTCTCCAATCACCTCCACCACCTCTGCCTCCATATCCCCTGCCGCCGCCTCCTCCCCTTCCTCCTCCTCCTCTCCAGCCTCCTCCACCATCTTGTCTCTTCTGCCATGGTGGCATTTCAGGAGGTGGGGCATCGATCTCCGAGGGACGTCCTCCTCGGTCTGGCACTCTCCCCATCCGCACCTGTACATGAGAGGGGAAACGAAAACGCTTGCTTCAATCTGACGACGGCTTCAAACAAACGTTCAGAAAGAGGGGGAAGTTGTGCTGAACCTTGTTGACGGCACAAGTGGTTTTCTCTCTGCTGGAGCCGCTGCTGGTCTTCATCACGTTGCAGAGGTCTTCTCTGGCAGCGAGAAGCATGGCCATGTCCACTTTGGACTGTGGCCTCAGGGAGTGTCTCTTGGGCTGGTACGCCCTCGCCATGCTGTCCACCTTTACCTAACAAACCACACAAACGCAGCTTTAGCACAACATTTGGATCGAAATAAGGAAGAAAACTATTTTCAAGTGCCAAGCCCTGGACGCAGTCTTCTCGTTGAAACCTCATTGTCTATTTTGCTGCGTTAATGAGGTTTAGTGAGGTCACAGATTTGACAGTGGGACCGTCACATGAACACACCTTGGCTCTGTCCGACCATCCGAATGACTGGACTGTGACATCCAGCCGCTTGATCAGCATCCTGCGCCGACACTCGTACTCCGAGGACAGGACACTGTTGATGTCCTGCAACCTTGCCTGCAGAGATAAAGAAAGTGCCTTACAATAAACCAGCACTGCAGCGTGACACTAACATTGACACACCTCTGATATACAGCAGATATAAGAGCGAATATTAAAAGGAGCTCGTTTCAGACGTTAATCTACTTACCCACTGCTCTGTGCTGAGAGATTTTGTCAGCACTGGGCTTCCGATGGAGGCACCTGGAAGATCTTTGAGTAGGTTATCAACCTATGACAACACACACACAATGTACATAGTCTTCAGGACAAACACAAAAGGCAGATTAACCAATTTATATGACCATGACTATTTGTTTCTTAGAACAAAGCTGATCTGTTGGTTAGTAGCCATGGATTCCATATAAGGAACCTAAGAACTGTGGCGTGACAGGGACACATTCTTACTAGTGTAAAGTTAGTTAAGTTATGCATTAACCCTCCAGCAGTAAGAAAAGTGAAGACGTTTTTCTCCACTGGTCAAACCTAGCAGACGAAATGGAAGCTCAACCCTGGCGGTTTATGATGGTGTTGATGAACTGAAAGCCTGTAGTGCCGCAGAATCACACGGTCTCACCTTGTTTTTTATTTGGGAGAGGAGTGCTGCTGCGTCCGATCCCGCCGGGTCTGGCACGTTCAGCGTCTCACAGATCGTTCGTAGCTCGCGTAACGCTGGATTCTCTTTGTGACGTTGATCGGAGAGTTGTTTGCTCTTCACAACCTGAGCTGCCTGGAGCTCTGAGCTGAGAAACACTTTAAAAAAAAAACACAATCTTTAAGTATTGCAGAAGTGAAAATATGCAGCACGGGGAATTACAAAAAAAAACAAAGCGAGAAAGGAAAGATAACATACACACAAGCTTGAGATGTTCTTTAGTGTTCTTCACGTCTCCCTTGAGGATCCCTGACACTACTTTGTCGTAAGGACAGTGTAACTCCTTCAGCAGACCGCTCATCTCAACCTGGAGCCCGTCCATGTCAACTGGAAACAAGGGAAGGATTTTCAAGTGACAAGAGCATCCACAATAATAATGTAATGCCTTTCAAGATACTGCAGCTGCTTTACAGAGGTGGGGACAAAAAGACAGAACAAACTAGGGACAGAAAAGAAAGTATAGTTGTTGTTACACCACGTAAAAAAATCTTTTTAAAAGTGTAACAGATTTATTAAACAAAGGAAAAACAATGCACAAAAGCTGAATTACAGATATCTGTAAGTACAGTATTGATTAGTAAGAATGATGTTGCAGATGTAGGTAGTGAATACTGAAATAATTATACTATTTTGATAATCGATTCATTGGTTTGAGTGTTTTTTTTCTTAAAAGAATTTAAGCAGGTTATTATTTCCATCCAAACGATTGCTCGATTAATCGTGAAAATAATCGACAGATTCATCGATGTTGAAAATAATCGTTCACTGCAGCTCTACAGAGGATTCCCTGTGATTCAGTGCAAACTGGTCAAAAACAGACTCTTTTGATGTTCCTTGCAGATTTTGACATCAGTATTCTTATTTGAAAAAGTGTGATATTTATTAACAAATATTTAGGTTTTTAACAAAATCGCGCCTCCTGAGATTGTGATTTGGATAAAGTATCTATTAATTGATCAGCCCTAATAATTGACAGACATTATGGTTAAGTACAGCCCTAGTAGTGAATATCCGGTCTACCCAGATTAAAAGTTAAAACCGCTTGTCACCTGTATCTGTGCACCGTGGGTGGATGAGGGTGCAGGGCACTGAGGAGGATGATTTCGTATGTAATGAGGAAGGTTAGCTGCTCTGCTCCTCTTCATAGAAAAGGCATTGATTGAGAAGTGTGTCTCACCTTGGCCGGATGTGATACTTTCCTCCAGGTGACACAGCGGCTTCAATCTGGACACCAGCCACACACACAGGTCCAGATACTCCTGCGAGGACAGGCCTTCCTCTGCGGCTCCGAGCAGCGCCTTCTCCTCCAGCAGAGGCCCGTCATAACTGAGGAGTCATGTGAATAAACAGACAGACAGACAGGCAGACAGACAGGCAGGGGTCACACTGCAGCTCTGTCCACAACTCGTCCCTTCAGTCGCAACTCTTGTATTTGCAAACACGCGACAGAAAGCATGAGGCTAACGTCAAACAGCTAACGTTAGCATGCTAACGGCGAAGCGGCTTACCCCAGCTGCTCTAACGAGTCCAAAATGTCGCACTCCATCGATGAGTCCGCGGTGTTTTTTACGCGTCCACATCAAACATCACCACGGAAAGGTTTGAAAATGTGTCAAAACACACACACACATTTCGCATCCATCCATTCATTGAGAAGGGTTTTCTTCTTCTTCTTTATTTAGGCAGGCTAGACGCAGCTATGGCGTATTGCTGCCCCTACTGTTTGTTATTAAGACCTACATCAAATCCATTTGTATAATCCTGGTTTGTGAAGATAGTCCACCACAATGTTGTTGTTTTAACCCAAGAATTCAGATTTAGAAGGCAGGGTACTAAAGTATAATCCGTATTTCTGACAAAGCCAAAATACGGAAACAGCGCCCCCTTTTCCTTTTTTGTATTGAACCAAATACGGAAAAACTGATTTTGCTCTCAGCATCAAAAAACGAAAAAACCTAAACCAAATAACGGCCCAAATTTGGTTTTTGCAAATTCCTTTTTTCGTTTTTTGTTTCTCATTTATTAATATGACGGCGGACAGACCGGAAGCGGAAGTGGCATGTAACAACCTCAATATAAAAGTAGCGTGCTATCTTATTATCATGCATAATAATAAAAACTTAACATACACTATTATAGGCTACCGGTTTCCTTTTACAGCCGTGTATGGTTCACATTTATTTATAGTGAAACTATAACAGCTGTTTGTTTTGGGAGAACGTGATACATAATTATTATTATTTTAGCTGAGCGTGTGAATGCACATTGTGGAAAACTTTTACCCGAATTACATTCCCTGCCTAAATAAAGAGCATCTATAAAGTCCCCAACAGAGGTCCCCATCACGCACAGTGAAGACTGACACGGCTTCAAATCACAATAATAGTGTTAATAATCATTGAAAATGAGAACTTGTGAAGTTATGACTTCAGCGCTGATGTTTAGCCACAGGGTGGCGCAGTTAATACATGAAGAGTAGACTTATTTCAGCCAAGAGGAGCAGGTTGTTTTAATGGAGAGCTGTAAGGAATACAAAAAAGTGATCACAGCCAAATATGACAAGAGATGAGGCCAGAGCCGGCCCCAGGCATAAGCGAACTAAGCGGCTGATTAGGGTCTCGTGGCCACCAGGGGGCCCCAAGAGCAATTAATAAAAAAAAATAATTGAGAAGTTGGAGGGTGAGCATTGGGAGGGTATGGGGGTTATTGTTCGGGTTTTCTTTTCCTTTCTTTCTGGATAAGCTTCAGTTTACCGTGCATATGTCATGTGAATACTGCCTTGTATATATGAGTATATATTGTTTTGTCTGGAGAAGAAAAAACTAATAAAAAGATTGGTATAAAATATAATATCAGTCAGTCCAGCAGGTGGCAGCATTTCCTACAGGTGGTGGGGTTTTTTTCCTTCTATTTAGCAAAAATGTTTTGAAATAACAACAATTTCAGCTGTCACTTTTCTTTTATTTGTCCAGCGAGGATCTGAACGTTGATTAATTACAGATGGAGCTGCTCCACTTCCTTTGTCGGAGGCGGAGAAACGGGAGGACGAGGCGCAGCGGGAACAAACATGTGGACAAACGTGTGGTAACTGCTGCTTAAAAATGACCCACACATTTGTTAGATTCTGTTGACGCTCTGTTCACACCTGACCACAGGTGTTCAGATAACACCTCCTAATGCTAACGTGACGTCACTGCTCCACAGCAAACACACGATCAAATATGAACTTTCCTATGACATCAAAAAACGTTATAATAAAAAAAAACTGTTGAGGAGCAGTGGTTTAGTAGAATTTCAAAATAAAAGTGTCCGTGTTGATATGGACCAATATATAGTTGACAATAAAAATGTTTTCATGTATTTTCCTCACATTTCTTCAGTCATTTACTGCAGTGAGCACATTTGAACACTTTAAAGTGGACACTGCTTTTGCTCATCATGTTCTCTGACTGAACATCTGCAAACAGCTGCAGTTAAAGGCACAGTTTGTGTGTTTTCAAGCATGGTTGAATGAGGTCATTATCATCAGAATTTAGGGCAATAAGAGGAAAAAAAAACAAGCCATGACTTTACCATGAAGAGTATAAAGGCTTAAATACATCAGAATCCTCTGTTAAATAATGAGATTTTACAAATGTTTACAGGATGTTTAAAGTCTTTGTAACTGGTCTACAGCTTTGTTTGGACCAGGACCAGGAGCCAGGACCAGGAGGAACTGGAGGAGGACGAGGAGCAGCGGGGACAGGTGTGTGGTAACTGCGGCTTAAAAATGATCTGCACATTTCTTAGATGTTCTGTTGACGAGAAATGCTGAAGAGAGATGAAAATGAAAGGTATGTGGAGCAGTGAGGTCGAATGTTAACAGCAGGTGTGACCAGAGCGTCAACAGAACATCTAAGAAATGTGTGGATCATTTAGGCAGCAGTGACCACAGGTTTGTCTCCGCTGTCCTCGTCCTGCGTCTGTCTCAGTGTGGAAGAAGAAGCTCCGACTGATAAACAGAAAGTGGAAAATTCCAAATATATTAACACAGAGGGGAATAGTGGAATGTTCCAAGTCACGGAAAGTATAACATGGCCTTCACGTCAGTGTCGCTTTGTGCAGGTGCAGCTCCGCCTGAAATGAATCAATGTTCATGTTCTCCTTGAAATGCTGCCACCTGCTGGACGAACGTTTCCCCTTCATCAAGCTGCTGAAAGAATCCACTTGTAGTTCTTATAAACATAGATGGTTCATTTCAAAGGTCGTGTGTAAAATGACACAGTTGTTTACTGTCATGAGACTGTTACTGTAGAGAATGGAGTGCATTTCACAGTTGGACATAAAAGTGAATTGGTTGAACACCAACTTTTGTTTCTTAATATCATTTCACCAAAGATGGACAATCACAGTATAAGCACTTAGTGAGTTGAGTTGAATTTGTTTAAAATAGATATACAATTTGGAGAATTATTTACATAGCAGCACATGATTATGTTTGTGTCAAAAATGTCCAAATATAAACTGTCAAAAAAAGTCATACTATAATATGTCATCCAAAATCACCTAAAAAAAGTCATATGTCACCTGATCATGTGTCTGAGACTGAGACATCTTGCAGGTTCTAACAACTGCCATAATTTAAATAATAATGGCTGAGAAACTTAAGAAACACCAAGAAATTCACCTTAAGCTCATCAGCACCAATAGCTCCGTCCATCAGAAGATGACTTGTCTCTCTGAGGTTGAGAGTTCAATGCTTAGTGTCAACTGAACTTCTTCACTACTTTCAAACTTTAGACCAAAATAAGAAGTTAAAAATACCAGCAATATATTGTTCTGCAGCTCAGTAAGAATAGCTCCTGCTGGAAGAACAAGACTGAGAACAGAAAGATCTTGTATGTCTGAGGTTGTTAGTTCAAGTCTTATGAAGAACTCAAGTGTTTGAGTTCAGTGTTCAAAGTAAACAGTCAAAAGCTATAAGAAAACCTGAAGAACTGCGAAGAGCAGGTAGCTCAGTGGACAAGAATGCTGCGCTGAAGTAACCCAAGTCATAGGTTCAGTTCTTGTGAGGAGCAGGTGCTTTTAAAGCTCATCATCCAAACTCAAGATTAAAAGCAAACAGCAATCCTAGACGAAGGCGGCCTTAGTGGCGTGGTGGCTTTGTTCCAAACCATAAGGTTGTGTCTCAACAGTGAGGTGGCAGGTTCAGTTCCGATTCCCAACACTACAGTCATTCACTGGAACAGAACCAAACCTAACCTCTTGCTGACTGACACAACCAACGAGTGAGTCGTACCCCCCGGTGGCCGGCAGGGCGCGAGTGAGTCGTACCCCCCGGTGGCCAGCATGTGTCAGGTTGAGCTGCGCAGGGTGTCGGTGTCCGAAGTCAACTGAAATCCTTGGGGGTGGTGGGGCCCCCCCACCCCCAGTGTGTTACCTTTTGCTGCCCAGTGTAATATAAAGTATTTGACCTTTGACCCCTTCCCAGCCCTCCTCTCACTACCTGACCTGCCCCTCCTCTCCTCTCACTACCTGCCCTCCCTCCTCTCCCTCCCCCTCCTCTCTCTCTCACCTGCCCCCTGCCCTCCTTACCTCACACTATCTGCCCTGCCCCTCCTCTCCTCTACTCTCACTACCTGCCCCTGCTCCAACCTCACCTCTTGCAACCTGGAATGGAACCTGCAATGCTGGGGAACTGAACCAGTCACCTTGTAACTCACACATTCCTATGGTTGTGAACAAAACCACTGCACCACCAATTCCTGCTGTAATTAGGACTTTCGGTCTCCTTTCAATCTTCACTTTAGATGTTGACATTTAAAATATCCTGGTCCTCACAAGAACTGAACCTATGAGCTCAGGACTTCACAGCAGCATTCTTATCCACTGAGCTACCTGCAACTTCTCTTCATCAGGTTCTCTTAGAGCTTTTGACTGTTTATTTTGAACATCGCAATCAAACAGTTCACCATAAGACTTGAACTCATAACCTTTGACATACAAGTCTTATTCTTCCAGCACTAGCTATTCTGCAGAACCTGCAGAACAACACGTTGCTGGTATTTTTAAATTCTTATGTTGGTCTGAAGTTCTAAAGTTGGAGGAAGTTCAGTTGATTGCAAGAGTTGAACTCACAACCTCAGAGATCCAAGACTCCTTCTGATGGTGTGAGCCATTCATGGTGATGACAACTCCCTGACTTACTTGGTGTACTTAACTTTCTCATCCAGGTCAGAATTTTGAGAATTCTTTGTCTAATGGCTCCACAGTGATGATCAAAGGACTTACTAGTCATTTTGGGAAATTCACTTGCCCGCTAAAGCTCACTAGTTAACATATTACGTCTTTCACTCACACAAAACAATGCATTGTAAGCATAATAATTGCTACTGTACTGGGTCTCGAACCCGGGTCCTCTCGCTGTAAAGGCAAGAGTGATAACCATTACACCAGCTGTGTAGCCCAGCATCCTGCACAGACATTCTTAAATACTTCATCAGTGTGACCTTTTTTGGTATTTTTGGGTCATCTGTTATTGAAAGATATCCAACGTTTAAGCGCTTCTATGTAAGGACAAATAGCTCATGTGGTTTAGTTAAAGACTAGAGTTCCTCAGGTCAGGGGTTCATATCTCAAATGAAGCAACTTTTTAAGCACAATATTCAACACAGAGAGTAGATTGGTCTAAGAAAACATGAGGAAGAGCGTGGACAGTTAGCTCAGTTGGTTAGAGAGCTGGTGTAGCAGTGTAGTAAGAAGTGCACCTCTGTCTCCACCTCCCCCTGGGAGCAGAGTGAGCACTCTGTCCTTGCTTGGTTGCCAGGTCTGTGTCAGCCTGTTTCTATTGCTAGCCTGTGGTCACTTATAGTTTTTGTTGAGTTCTCCCAGTAGGTGATATCATTTTCCTTTTGTTCATTTTCATCATTTGGTTGGGCCAGATAGTTTGTGATTTGAAGCTGTGTCAGTCTTCACTGTGCGTGATGGGGACCTCTGTTGGGGACTTTACTTAGGCAGGGAATGTAATTCGGGTAAAAGTTTTCCACAATGTGCATTCACACACTCAGCTAAAATAATAATAATTATGTATCACGTTCTCCCAAAACAACCAGCTGTTATAGTTTCACTATAAACAAATGTGAACCATACATGGCATTTGAAAGAAAACGGTAGCCTATAATAGTGTATGATTGATAACTTTTTATTATTATGCACGATAATTAGATAGCACGCTACTTTTATTTTGAGGTTGTTACATGCCACTTCCGCTTCCGGTCTGTCCGCCAATAAAAAAATGAAAAAAGGAATTTTTTCATTTTCCAAAAAACTCATTTGGAAAAGGGGGCGCTGTTTCCGTATGTTCGTATTTTGGTTTTGTCAGAAATACGGATTATACTTATATACCTTGACCATAGTAAATAAGATACATTTTACGTTTTATTTCCGTCATTATACTATTCAGCTTCCTGTATTCACTATCGGTTGGTTTTGCCATTTATTTACAAATCCATGGTTTAAAGCCCGAAGCATGAAATCCGCTAGCGCACGTCATTAGCGTACGCTTTCGCTGTTCATGGACGCGCCATGGGACGCGCCAAGCAAGTCGAGAACGCGGACGGCTCGTTCACATAGCCGAGAGGCATTATGGGAGTAACACTACTGCGCATGCTCTATGGGCCACCCGAAAGTCAAACGTTTTTTGGCATATGCGCTGGATGAGAAAAACGGAGCCAAAAGGGGCGGTGCTCTATCCAGTTCTTATAATATATCCATGAGTTAGACCGACTTATCATCTTTATTGCAAAAAAGGGTTTTACTTGCATTCATTAGTCGTGCCTCCATGATGTTCCGGTGACATGCTCGGGCCGGAGTAAAACACGCGACTGTTGACACTATGGTTCCGCAACATTGGTTCCGCCAGTGCAACGTAAAATAGACAAATTAGATATAACATAAAAAGTGATATAACTACATTGAAAATATTTGAATAGGCGACAACTTCATTGTTTTCTTTGTTTTCCATGTCATGCGACCCATTGAATGCTGATTTGTTTAGGTGTTTGCTCAAGTTTTTTGTTGCTATACAAATAAATTGGTATCACAACATTGTCTGGTGATGATTTTTTTTTTTCATTTTAGAACACAGAGCATATTGGCACAAAAAAACATTTTTACCAAATATATAAACACACTTGAGAAAAAAGTGCTAAAAATATTTAAAATTGTATTGAATTTGTGAAATCTGGAAATACGTCACAGTTCAAAGTTCACTTGACTCGTTTTTATGAACAAAAGAACAAACTTAAATTTTGTGACTTCTGCACAATTATTGGTACTTTATATCACTAGTAAAAATGCGATTTTAAATTAATCATAACTTCGACACGTAAGATGAAAAAACATATTTTTTAAAGCCTGAATGTGACCTTTAAACCACACATCCCCAGGATGACCATATAAGAAAGGTAATATTATTGTAATACTGCTATATTTACTACATAGTTTCCGCCTTAATATGGAAATAAAAAGTTAATATTACAGTATTATCATCAGTGTAATACCTTTACAGGAAAATCACATTATCAAAAATGACTGTTGAAATGCATCCACCTTTAAGTCTTTAACACATATTCCAAACTAATAATTGGTTATTACTATATAAATGAGATAGAATTACCATAATATTATCTCCCTACTATTACCATACCATTACTATATTGTTACTGTACTGTAAAATAAAATCTGACATGCAAAATTCCTCCTTATTTTATGTAGATTTTGTCCTGGTGACGCCAGCGTTTGTTTGAGTGGGAATTAAATTGAAAAACCCAAAGAAAGAAACACAACAACACCTGCACAGCAAAAGATTAAAACTCACCATTTTATTATGATAATGTTATTTGATATGTCAAATTACAAGTGTATGATGTAACATAAAAACAGTTACAAACATATGTATGCATATTTACATTATATATTTATGAAAAGTAATGAGCTACATCTGTATGAAGAAAATACAACTATGACATGTTATTGGGACTATAAATTTTACATCATATACTTGGTATTCTCGAACCAGAGGAAATACCTAGACGTGTAGAAACCAAGAGAACCAGAACGAGAGATGTTAAATAGTAAGATGGAAACTAGGATGGACGTGAGGCACTTTTTTGAGGTTGTCAGGATGTGAAAGCTGATGGCACTAAGGGGGGGGGGATGCACGGGAAAGAAATATGCACAAAGAGAGTGAAAAAAAAAAGGAAAAAGAAAGAAAACAGGCAGTGTTTACAGAATAGTTAAGAGTAGTACCATTTATACTGCAAGTTTCAAAACACAAATGTTTTCCACTATTTAGAACTAATCACATAAATGTTACACCAAGCACTGTAAGATGAAAAAAAAGCGTACATAGAGTATCATCAGTGCACCAAAGCATCAGAGAATTGAAACATAACCACTCGACTGCTGTGTAAAGGAACCTTTTTAAAACAATACACTGAAGAGAAACAGATTTATATAGCTTTTTTTTTCTTCTTTTTTTTTGTTTTGTTTTTTTAAATCTACACGATGTCAAGAATGTACACTTGTATGCATTCCCAAAGATATGCACAATTTCCAAGACTGAAAGAGGATAAAAGACTAGCAGCAAAGTGGTTAAAACTGAAGTCTTATATAATGCAGGTCAAAAAAATATATATATTAAAGCGGACAGACACATGTTGCATATATAATACAGTACATGACTGTGCTGGTTAATGCAGAATGAGAAAGTGTTATTTCAGCATTCTCTACACTTTGTATAAATGCACATCCTACATTTTGCGTCTCAGCCAGCAAGTTTTAATTAGGTTCATCAAACCTTGGTTCAGCTTGCAAATAATGCAGGGAAATCCAATTTTCAATGGGAGAATATGGCGACCAACCAAACCTTTGGTTACACACCAACCCCACATGCACGCACACACACACACAGTACAAACACACACGCACGCGCGCGCACACTCGTGGACACACAAGAACACGTATATAGTCACACTCGTGCATCGAACACGACGGAAATTTGCCGCCAACGGTGACGCGGCGCCGTCCAGACGTCGGGACACCAGCGAGCGTGGTCTTGGACGTCTGGACGTTACCGCACGTCGTTAAGAGATTTAGGGTTTAACAGTCATTCATAGCTGATTTTTCTCTGTCAACACAATAAAATTAGTGATTGTATCTAGCAGCTTTATATGTACGTTTGTAAATATACATATATATATTTATATATATCAAACTTTTGAAACAAGTGGACTGACACAACCGTACCGTGTTAGCACTATCCTTCTGTCTACCGTACAAAACTAGAGAGAAACTCTATTAGAAGCTCAATAGTCATTTCCATCGCGACCGCCCTCTACTTTTCAATGTGAAATAATACTAAAAGGTGACCTATGTACATAGCGCTGTCAATTGAAGCTACAGTATATGCTGACAGCGGCGATAAATATAGTTCTATCTTTAAAATTTCCAAAAAAAAAACAACAAAAAGGAAAAGCTGGGATTATTATCAGTACTTAAATATAGTGTTAAGTATTTACAGGTGTTTGGAGTTTGGTACCAGGAGTCGATCGTCTACCTCTACAGTGTGTCCTGTCCTGTCCTGTCACTGACTCAGCCTGCAGAGAGGTCAATGTGTTTCCCACATTAGAAAGTTTGCATAGAAAGTAAAGGGAGCGTTGGTCAGGGTGGAATTAAGAAAATAAAGGTCTCTCCTGCCACAATAGATTCTTCTTTTTTTTTTCTTAACTAGGAGGAATAGGAGGTGGGAAGAGGTGCATATCAGTTAGCAACAGCGCGGGGGATGTTGTGCCACATCTGCTGTTCAGTAGCGAGGCGTGTCACTGTTGACACTCAGTCTGAAACGTGCTAATGCTCCGCTGTGTGGAATTTAGTTTGTTATTGCAGCCAGATATTGGACTGAACTGTTACTTCTGGGGGGGGGATCTATAAACTAAGTTCAGAGAAGCTTGGTAAACAATCATTATGTACTACATGATTTTGGTTTGAAGCCTATCTGATGCCAAAGGAGCAGAATGTGGCTCGTTTCTCGTCTTTCCTTGAGTTATGTTTGAAAATAAATGCCAACGTCATAGCTTAGCTTCATATTAAGACAGTTAACAGCCAGCCTGACTATCTTCAGAGCCGACGAAAGACACCTCCACCCCCGAAGCTCAATAATTAATATGTTATCATTGCGTTTGTTTACGTAAGACACGTGTCAAAACCACACGCTGTAGTTTAACGGAGTACAGTAGCAATTACTATGCTTACAATGCATTGTTTTGTGTGAGTTAGACGTAATATGTTAACCAGTGAGCTTTAGCGGGCAAGTGAATTTCCCAAAATGACTAGTAATTCCTTTGATCATCACTGTGGAGCCATTAGACAAAGACACCAGGACGTTAGCCAGTCAGTACTTTTAAGAGCCAAAGCCTCGATCGCACAGTGGTGACGTTGTTACGTAACATCAGATCACCAGAGCATATGAAGACCTACACGCACGCACACACACGCACCGTCACACACAGTATACATACACAACGTGATGGTTTTTCTTTTTTTCTTTTACACATATGGCTAAGATACAGAGTATTCCTTAAACCACGCATCCATTTATCCACTCGGGGCCCGTTAAGTGACGACACGGGGGAGGGAGCGGACTGACGTACAATACTACATGTACACTACGTAAAAAGAAAACGCTTAAGAGAATCACTATTCATGGGGACAAACGTGGAAATTTGAAGAGGGTGCTGCAACCAAAGCTTGGAGAGCAGTGCTTTTGAGGAGATGCCAAATTGGATGTTATAGATTTATACACAGACTTATTCCTTTAATTAAAGAACAGCCTAATTTAAGTGCCTCGTCATTTAACCAAGGAGCACCATAACCCCCTGTACTCACCAAAACAAAACTTGCTGGTTGAGCAACATTTCAGCCTTTGTTTCAAAAAATAATAATTATAAAATGAGCAGGAAAAAAAAAATGTGGAAACAAAACAACAATTTCACTACAATAGTAAATAAATGGACTAAAAGCAAGATTTTACTGGAGTGAATGAAATTGTCCATTGTAATTTGAATGGTTCAAGATGATCTAATATTGTTTTGGGTTTTTTTCTTGTGGAAAAAAACATTTCGGGGAACTAAGCATGTCTTAGTCTTAACCATTCTCCGTTGTAATGGTGGAATCGACCCCTTCATTTTGGAATGCAATCAGATGTTTGAAATCACCTCTGGAAGGCAAGGTAACCGTCGTAACACCTTGTTATGAATGTCAAAAGCTGTGCCAGCTGAACGTCTAGAAACAAGCTTTTTTTTTTTTTTTTACAACATGTCATGGAAAAGAAAACAAGGAAATCATATTTGCCATACACCCACCACAGCAGCATCCCTCTAATGTTAAAATTACACTAAATATGGTGGCTAAAGTACCCCCCTAACCCCCCCCAACAAATTGAGAGGGTAACTTTGAGGGGGAAAATACCATTTCTGTTGCACTTTTCTCCATCTAGTAATTATACTGTCAGAAAATGCTTAAGCTGTGAAGGAAAGGCCACTGTTACCCAACTGTAAATTCACACAAAAAGCAAGAACGTATCCCTTTTAGCATACTCAGACAGCAAGTATTTTTGTGAATGCAGAATAGCTTTTGTTTTCTTTTTCTTTTCTTTTTTTGTCAATATGTTGCTGCTCTCTGTACAAAAGACATTTTTCCTTCATAAAGTTACACTTTACTTGAAGTAGAGTTCTGACGTTTGTGGCCTGGCTCTGTCAATGAATGTGTGTATGTGTACAGGTGTGTTAAGTAACATCTCCAAGTCTATTAATCTTGACGATTCCCCCCTTCTCCTCAGGTGAAGCTCCTGAACGTAGCTTGATGCTCAGAGCCCCCCACAAAGCATATGGTTTGTCCTCCACCGCTGCTTGTCGTACGACAAACACAAACTGAAATCTCCAAAAGCCCTCAGAGCTGGGGATCAACAACACATCACCCCGTCTGAGAGGGGAATGAAAAAAGGATGTCGGCTTTTAATTTTCCGCTTTTATCCACTTCCTGTGTTAGCTATAGCTTTGAGGGTGTCCCAGAGCCTGGTGACGGGTCACCCCGCGGCTTTGTGCTTGCCCCCGCAGCAGCGGCAGGCCTCGCCACAATGGTGGCAGGCGCGCAGGGGCAGGTAGCAGCACATGCAGGGCGCGATGAAGGAGAGCGCCACCAGGGCCAGCCAGCGTAGACAGAACTGCTCGTCAGACGTGTCACATGAGCAAGGGTCTGAAAAGTCGCCCTCGGAGTCAGACATGCAGTGGTACAGCATGCTCTCTGCGCACAGCATGCAGCTGACTTTGTAGATACACTGCTTGATTGGGTCGGGGGCGTCCTGGCACTGCCCCCGCCAGTTGTCTTCGTGGTTGAACATCTCCCGACAGTAAATGCAGCGCGAGCGCTCGCCGTCCTCTCGTCGCCGCCGCCCCTTCTTGGACTTGAGCAGGGGTGAGGGCTGAGTCTTGATGGCTGTGTCCTTGCCCAAACCCAGCCCCATACCTGTTCCTATTCCCATACCGGGGCCGGAGTGGGAGTCCCCACCGGGGCCGTCCGGGAAGAGGTACTCGCACTTCTTACTGTCCAGTTTGTGGAAGGTGGTGGGGAAGTCCAGATCCTCGCGGTCCGCCTCCTGTTTCCACATGACAGGATGGCGGTAGTCCTCATAGCCGCGGATGAGCACGTCCTTGCGAGGGTTGATGCGAACAATCTCCTCCTCGTCCATGTGAAAGCTGACATGACGGGTTGACTTAAAGGAGACCTTCAAAAGAAGAGAAATTAATCAGCTGGATACCAAAAAAAGCGTTGTGACACACTATAGATTATTTGAAACGCATGAATATTGACATATTATTTTCTGACAGTGGTTTTGAGTCAAAGCCTCCGAATGCTATTCATCAGTAGCCGTTCAGCCATTTGTTTCTGGCGCTCCTCTCATTACACAAAGAAAACTGCTGATTGTAAATATAACATGAATGTATTTGATCTATTCTAAGGTTTATTGCCTTGCTCAACATATCCCAGTTTTTCAGTGTCCAACACACAGCCACAGATAACATGGTTCAAATTATGGAAATGCGACTAGTTATTTGGAGGATGGGCAGACCTGTGGAGGCAGATAGCGGCGGTTGCTGGAGGGGAACTCATCGAAGGGCTGTGCGCGGACGTAGCAGCCCCGGAATGGCTCGGTGGAGACGACGTTGTTCAGGGGGGAGAACGGTTCTTTCATCGGTGTACAGATGGAGGGAGGTTCGTCACACACCTGGAGCAACACAGAAGAGGAAGAAAGAAATCAGTTTGTGGGAGCACATGTGTACAGCAAATATGTGTTGTCGTCATACGTCCTGACCACAGGAAAGCAACAAAAGGCCTTTTATATACATTTAAAAGGAATATTTTCTCTGTTAAACTGTGGCTTTTTGTTATGTATATCTTATGACTTTATAAAATTAAAACTTTGTGGAAGACCTTAACTTCTGTGACAGGCAAGGTCAGCATTGCCATAAAAGTCTGCTACTATTGCCAGCACTATTGGTCAAACTGTTCAGTTTGGACTAAAGGTGTGTAGGCAGCGTGTGTTCCACTCTCCACCACCAGGGGGCATCCCACATCCACACTTGGACAACGACTGCTGTGTGGCGATGACTCAAGGCCCTTCTGTTAAGAACTCAGAGTTCCCATCAGCCTTGCATGTGTTCCTTCAAACATTTTAACTGACGAAAAACCTACAAACACAGGCCCCCAAAAAATAGTGCTGGAAAGTATGTGCTGGGAAATAAAAAAAATGTGAGAAATGTAGACGCACATGTGAGCTCAAATTCCTCCCATGTCACACCAAACTATCTCATAATTACAGGAGGGAAGATCATAGTTGATGAGAATGATATGTCTCTAAAAAAAAATCTTGTGAACGCTATAGCGAAAAACGTCTATGTATCCAAAAGATGTGAAACAATACAATAGTTCCAATAATCCAATACTGCAGTGCTCCTGGCAACCAAATAAAAACAGCTACTGCATGATTCATGTGTGTAGAGGTGATGAGAGATGGGAGAGGATAGTCAGTTATGACATCAAAAGCCTTGCGATGATATTTATTGTCCGGCGTTATTCCGGCATATCAATCTCCTCGACCTCCATCCGCCTGCTCATGCGCCAAACATTACACCACTGACGAGAACGACGTGAAAGTAGGAAGATTTAGGACCATCTGAAAATGTGTTTGGCCAAATATATTACAAAACACTAATCTTCAAGGTTAAGTCCAAAAAAAAAACAGAAAAACACAATCACGGACGGACATCTTCACATGTGTGATCACAGGATTCAGATGCTTCATAAACACTGGCTAGCTGTCCCTCGTTTTCCCACACTCACCCCAACCTCATGGAGGCAGGGTTAGTCGTCCTCTCCTCTCCTTCTCCCACCCTCTCTCTGCTCTGCATGTGGAGGAGGCTGCTGGCTCTGGCTAGTCAGTGCCGTGTGTAAAGTAGCCCACGCCAGTGCTTTAACGCACAGCGGAAATCTGGTTTGCTCCCAGCTGCTGCTACAGTAATTACTGTCCTGTGGTTGCTAAGAGATGCTTCCTTTGACTTCTTTTTTTTCCCCCTCTCCCTCCTTCTCTCTTTTCTTTTTTTCCCTCTCTCTCTCTCCTCCACTTGCCCCCTCCTCTCTAGACTGCTAACACATGGTGTGTGTGTGTGTGTGTGTGTGTCTTTGCTCCCTCTTTGCCTCCAAACATACCAAGTGGTGTAACACACATCGACAGCATCTGCAGGGGAATGTGAGGAACAGGAGACAGTGGAGGGAGAGAAGAGAAAGAACAGAACAGGAAAAAATGACTGTGTTGTGTGTGTGCGTGTGTGTGAGAGGGAGAGAGAGAAAGAGAGAGAGTGAGAGGCCAAAGAGTCTGCAGAGGGAATGTCATAAACCAGCTCCAGCTGGAGAAATGCAGCACAGAACTTAAAAAGCCAGATGACAGCTGTGTGTGTATGTGAGAGAAAGAGAGAAAGGAGCTAGGGGTGGAGAGGTGGGGAGGGGGTGGGGGGTGAAATGGGAAACAGACTTGGGCTTCCTTTTAAAGCGCTTGCCTAAGCCCCAGCATTCAAAGGCATGCGTGGGGGCCAATCTGGAGCTGATCTGACCCTGGAGATGTGGCTGGGTGAGGGAGGAGAGGAGACGAGGGGATGGAAGGGATGGAGGGGGGGGAGGCGGGGTGGAGGTGTTGTGGAGCCAGGGGCAACCTGGCTCCACACCAATACCAGGGGATCCATGCACTTCCAGTCTCAAAAGGGACAGGGGCGCGGGCCAGGGAAGGCTGAGGTCAGCCCACATACTGGAAAAAAACTAAGTTTGCATCTGTGGAAATGTGCATTTCTCACACTCAAACAAGTCAAATTAAAAGGAGGTGCTTATCTCTGGGTCTTGGTGACATAAACACAAATTAGTTTAGCCAATTTACAGGCCGTTTCCTACATTAAGCATCCTTGAGAGTAATGGAATCATTCTGCATCTCGCTGAGTGATATGGAGGTCTGAGCATTTCCTCACTTCCTCATATTCCTCACTTCTGTTTTCTGTTTTAATGTGTTTCAGGAAAACAACTCATTCTCTTTAAACTTGGGCATTCAAAATAATTTACCCCCTTTAACTTATAACTGAGCTACAGTGTAGAAACAAGGTGAATCGCAGGGGCCTGTGTCTCCATGCTTTCTCCTTATAAGCGTAATCACAGGCGCGGCTAACCTGTTTAGCAGTGAGGGTTTTTTTCCGCAAGGTCATTTAAATACTATTTGCATATCTTTAAAACAACAATCATGATATTATCTTAGGCGATTTATATCTTGCCCACTTCTAGTTCTTCTTTGTTGTGTTTTTATCCTGTGAAGCACTTGTAGGCTTTGACGCAAGTTAATACAGAGGATAAATTATAGAAGCAGGTCGTGGCAGCACCACAATGTGACATGGTTAGCCACAAAATCCACCTACTAGCAAAGCTAACAGTCACCCATGAATGCATGTTTGTTTATTCAGTTCAAAACGTAACTGTAATTACTACAGTTGGTGGTTTTGCAGGAGACTGAATGCAAAACTGGTTCCAGGTTGTAGCTTTATTCAGTGTGAAACTACTCACAACAAAGCTATTGGGAGGAATTCCCATAACACAAACCTATTCCTTCCTCTTTAGCTGGTAGAAGATGCTTCATGAAGACCAGTATTTGGTAAAAGGTCTTTCTTTGTATGGTGTTTTTCTAAATCATGAGTCAAAATGCACTACAATACATCGAGGTTCAGAGTGTTGCCCTCGGGACACTTTGGCACATGGACTGACCCTGACCCTTCTGAGTCACAACCGCACTACACCAAACCAGTGTCGGTCTTCTGTTCTAGGAATGACGCTGTAAAAGTCGAGTGGCCAACAAAACGTCTGTCCTAAACTGATAAGACAAAACTTCCTGCCAGAGCTAAATTAGAAACGGATGTTTTCCTGTGGCATTAAAATGGAGAAAAAAAACAAACAAAAAAGGCATTCGTCTTTGTACTAGCGGAAGGACTGTGGTGGTACGGCATAATTACTGGCAGTGGGTCATCACAGCTGAGTAGGATGTTGTGCAACCATCTTTTCTTTTTTTTAATGGGTAAAAATGGCATATGCATACAGTGTGTTGTGGGGTCTGTTTCTGAATGAGGAGAGGAATGTGGTTCGTTTGTCAAGAGCATCCAAAAACTGGTGCTGGACACTGCCAATGCAAGGCTATCATACATAATGTATACAAGTTAGTGTGTATTTGTTACCTCTTTAGGGCCTTTTCTGGCATTATACACTGACCTTGTCAGGGCCAGTAATCCTCATGGAGAGGAAAACCTGGTCCTAATAAAGCAGAACCTCCTTTCTGAGAAACTGGTTACGTTTAGAGCTACAATTTGAAACGTGGTTAAGTTAAGGTTAGGGATAAAGCTTTGGTTAGGCTGTCCAAACTAATGGAAGCAGAGTCCTCAAAAGGAAGCTGTGTGAACCTGTGTGTGTGTGTGTCTACCACACACACACACACATTGAATTTATTTTGGAACATGAAGCCGCACAGCAAACGTCACAACTTGTGTGGTGGCATTCGCTAGTTCTCTGGCTGCAGCACTTGCCACTGGTTAACTTCTCGTTCTCTGTAGCCCAAGTCTCAGACCGCAGCATTCGGATGCCAAATCACCATCACCATGGTGACACCCCTGGTGGCTCACTCGGTGAACCTTATGAACACCCCAACCCCCCCCACCCCTAAACACACACACCTTCACCCCACCCCCGCTGCCTAGCAACAGTGGTGCAATTGGATTTCCTGTATGTTGAGGCTGATTCCTTAAAGAGGAACTTTGCCAGAGGAAGAGGGCGTCTCGAGGCAGGAATACAGGCTGTAGACACCTGCTCTTCCCTCCTTCGCCACATTTGTACTCCACATCGCACCACGTCAGACACCAGACAAGTCATAGGGGGATAATGACAAGTCTCTGGCAAATGCAGTGAACTCATAGCTCAAAACTAAGCCACAAGAGGTGCACTGTGATGTCAAAAATGAGATCATGAGAGCAGCTCGTCAAACTGGTGAGGCATTTTTCATGAGTGTTTAGTGAAACAAGATATACAACAGAGGGAGTTCTTGACGTTTTGTGTGAATAATGACCAGAGTTGAACAAATGTGTCTCTGATGTTGTAAAAGTTATTAATTAGAATAGAAAGTTGCACATTCCGATTTACTGAATTACAACACAAACATTCCCGAGTTCCTTGTCGCTCACTTTATGTGTGTATTGACAAGAACGGCCCTCCCTCCCGTGAACATGTCTTTTCACCTACTTAGCAATCAGAAGTAGAACAGAGGACGTTCCTGTGACTGGCCTGATATCTAAAACAAATGAACATGGGAGTGTAGACTTGGACTATATACCTGCAGGCTCACCACACATTACAAAGTGTCACGCCACCGAGCATATATCAGGCTTAACCGTTCTAAAGCAGTCGACAAAAGAAGACTCAACTCCTGAGGAAAGAACATTTAAATTCATGAGCATTTTCACAAGCTGCATTTGAACAACCAGCTCCTTGGGCAAAAAGCTATTACATCACAATCCATTGTTACAAGAGTGACAACCACCAAGTTAGATTAATAGAAAGACAGCTAAGCTTGCTCGAGCACATCCGCTGGCCAACACCCAACTTCACCTCTGGGTCTGGCTAGCTCGAGTTTAACGTCTGCAAAGCTCTAAAAACAACCTTTAAAAAAAAACAAAAAAAACAAAGGCCTGGCTAAGGACAGACCAGGTTCTAGCAAGGACTTGTCTCCTATTTCATAGTGAGGGAGAGCTGATGTATTAATATAACGTTACTGTACATACAATGTAAACATGTACTTGGACACAACACATATATTTGCCATTCTAAAACCTCTCTACTTTGATCTCACTCACCGGTAGTCCGTCCTCTGGAGTATCGCCTTCACCAAACGGTCGACATCCTGGAAGAGAGAGGAAGCCACAGGCAAAAAGAGTTTAATGCATGACCTTAAAACAATATACGTATTGTTAGAATTGAATACGCGACTAAAAGCTTGGAAAAGTACAATACGAACACCACACAACATATGTATCGCCCTCACAGTTCACCAATGATATTACTAACATGGAGATTTTTTGTATGATACAAAACCACTGATTAACTACATGTATTTGATGAATAAAACATTTTTTTGGGTCACCAGAATCTAAATTATGGTCACTTTCTCGTGCAAAAACACGACACAACCAATAAGACGTTGCCATTTGTGAGCCTCTAAGCTACATTTAATGCATGTATACCATAATTATCACAACTATTCCACTGTTAATTAAGATGTCTCCTATGCAACGCATGTTTTAGCCAAAACATTTACAACACTGCTCATCAGGCCACAAAAGTCAAAGCCTGCCTTCCTCTTACGAAGTATATTGGGGAAATGAAAGTGGCCTTGTGTCAGTGGGACACACAGTTAATAAAATATGCATACCAGAAATGCAACATGACTTTTTTTTTTTTTGCATCCAAAACATCTGATCTGCTGACACAGTAGACAGGGACTTATGTTTCAGGTATCAGACTGACCGTGTTACAGCTTTTCATTGTCACAGGGAATTAAACTGGTGTAACCCGAGGAGAGACACTAATGTTACTGGTATTATTATTTGTTTGAATCAAAAAAATGCCGTTTTGTTGAACCCTCTTTTAAATGTCGTACATGTCGTTTTTTCTAAGCCGAGCAACATGCCGTCTTACTTTTCTTGCCGGACCAAAATACCAGTTGAGCATTAGATGCTATGCTGAGAGCTGATTTGTACAAATTAGCACCTGTGGGTCCAAGGACTCAATACATTGAAAACCTCAACATCAATGCATTGTTACTTCACCCCACAGAGTGGGAGTGAAATATTGTTTTTGGCGGCTCTGTCTGTGCTTCCGCATTTGCTTGCAATATGAGCAACAACAGAAGCCGACGTGTTAGAATTTGTGATAGACACACACACACCAGGCACATGTTTATGTAGGTTGCCCAAGAATTTTGAACCTTTTGGCCGACAGAGGCTTGTTGCGTGAACGGGGTGAAGCCTGCCATCTCTGACTGCCTTGTTCATATTGTTTTTAGCCCTGTTGTACTGCACATGATCTGCAGTCATTCATTAATGTACATTTTTATTAAGGAAGGCCATCCATTGACATTAAAATATTGTGTCTCGTCATCCTTTGCCATCAATGTTGCCTTCAAAGTCCTTTCATCTAGAAAAAACCCTGCGCTGGTAAGGAAACATAACAGTTGGGGCTAAGGCTCTGGCCATGTTGAACAAAAAAGGGTCCAAGCCATTTCCACTTAGATGAAAGGAAAATGGGAAAGTGTTTGTACCTTGGGCACAAAGAGGTTCTTAATAAGTAACATCACTGAGGGTCGGTTTAAAGCAATGAGACATCAGTGAGCTTGTCTGCAGTCAGGGAGGAGCATTACAGCAACACATGGCAATGCCGTCTCTGCCACAGAGAAGATGGAAGACTTCGCTGGACTTGTGTTTTGACAGTCTGTCCATCAGTATGGTTGTCTATCTCGGATTCACATGGATGAGTGTGAGCGTATGCATGTGTCTGTGTGAGTGTGTTTTGTGTCTGCATTGCTCCACTACAGAGAGAAAGGAGCTTCTTGCAGCACGACTCTGGCAGTGCTGGGGCCCGCGAAGCTGCCTGAGCCATGTGCCCGACGTTGCCATGGCAACAGAGGACTGCAAGAGTGATACACACACGTGCGCACACATACACATAGGCAAAGCATATTCGCTCTCCCTCTCTCTCTCTCGCCGCCTCTCCCCTCCCCACGCACATTCACGCAGCAGTCCAGCAGCAGCAGCGCGATGCAACAGGAATACAGAAGAACCTGCCTGTGCTGAAGAGAGTGGCATTACACAACACAGAATACAGAGGATGCCAGGAGAGAGGACAACAGAGGGAGGAGAGGAGAGGACAGCAGGTTTAAAGGACAGGGAGGGATAGATCAGTGCAGGCACTAAGGAGACAAAACTCATCATCATCATCAGCATCATCATCATCATCTGCTGCAACTGGCATTCACAGGAAAGAGCTGAAGCCTTACTTCCAGAAAAAGAGAAAAACAGCCTGTGGGTGTAGGTGAAGGGTGTTTTCTTTTCACACTGATCAGCTATGTGAATGAGGGCTGCAACAACATTTCATTTGTATTACTGATTAGTTTGTCAGTCGTTTACATCTTCAGATATCTTATATTGTCTAACAAATCTAAATAAATCCATGATCTACATTTGGAAACAGAGCATTTTTATGGTCACCGTTTCCGTCATCTGATATATAAATCAAGTATTAAATGAATAGTAATCCATTATGTTTCAAGTAGCTCTCCATGTTAATGTGACACAACCAGCCCAGCAACTATCCAGCTCGCTTCACAAATAGCCACCTTTTACCTAGACTAAGTGTGGACCTGCGCCCAGGAAGTTCAAACCTCAGATAATATGTTGCAGCCAAGGAGCAACTAACACCCAGCAGTGATAAGCCTTTATGATATGTTCTGCTGCACCTTCTTTATGCTCCCCAGGGTTTCTAGGTCTGGAGAGTAACAGAGATTATAGCTCCCCGCGCAGATTGCTGAACTGGCAATTCTCCTGCTAATTGGATGACTTTGCAACCTTCTCTGGCACTGTACTGAAAAAAATGCTTATCAGGACCAAACTTAAATCAGAGACTCAACTTCGGCTAAGTGTAACCTCTAGTTTGGCTTAAACATTTAGTATAAAGATGCCACATAATACATAGCTGGACCAACCAGTTTGAGAGCAGACAAGCCTGTCCTCAAGTTTACTTCTGAGTCTAAGCTACACAAAAGCCCAACCTGGTCAAGTTTCTTCCGTCTAAAGCTTTACCCTCATCTCAAGTTGCCATCCATTCTATGTTCTCAACTTCTGCCCTTGCTTTCTTAAAAGCCACCCCTTTCTGTCCTAGATCAGCCACTACCTGTGCAAAGCCCTGCCCTGCCAGTCTCTACAGGAAATGGAGGTTTTATCAGAGCAGCTGGCACTGATAAGATAAAGCAGGAGGGGTCATGCTTGGGCTACTGAGCAGGTAACAGTGGTGGTGGTGGTGGGGTGGGGAGTCATCAACTCTAATCAACACTATACATCTCACCAAGAACAGATGCTAGGTCAGCCATTACAAGCGAGAAACAGACAGGGAGAGAAAACAGGCTGTAGACAACCAGCAGTAGAATGCATACAACATTCGTACACTTACACCCGTATTATTTTACACGCGCTGGACGGCTGCCAGCATGCATAGTAAAGTGCAACCTCTTCTCACCAAACAAAGCCGGTGTCTTGTTGACAGATGAGGGTGAAAATGGGTGAGGGTAGTGAAACAAAAATCTGTGGGCTCCTCTGATTTTTTTTTGATATGGAAACAGCAGCAGATGCTGGTTGCCTGATATTTGATTAAGAGGAGTTCCGCCGAGTTCCTGATGACTTTGTTATCTGCTTTTGCCCGGCTTTATACTGAACAAATTCACAACAACAACAACACAAACCTTGGTTGATGTCCTCAATGGCTCGGCGAATGCCCCGGTCAAAAGCACGGGCGTCGGCGGGGCTCTGGAAGGTCAGTCCAAACTTTTTATCGTTGATTCTCCAGTGATGAAAGATGGGATTGACCTTGTTGTATACGATGCCTTTTTGTAGCACACACTCCAGGACCACCTGAAAAACACACACAGGGCACACATTAGTGCTGGATGAAATTGAAGACGGGATAGCAGAAAAAAAACTACATTATTTATACTTTCTTTCCAAATCCAGACAGTGCTCGAGAATGAAAGCTGCAGTTTCAAGTGGTCGAGCTATACTTGCACATGCAGAAATGGAAACTGTACATTTTAAAGGCTGGACGAACACAGATGTAAATCCATCACCTTATTCTTCACCCTGAGTTGTTTAAATGTGTCACATTCTATCATTCCGCCACAACATCAGTACGAGAAAAAAGGGGAGAGAAAGAGAATCAGGAGAGGCCTGCATCTGGAACAAAACGAGGAAAAATCCTATAAGCCCAGTAATTTCACATACTTTTTGGATAATTTGTAAAACACATTCTAAATGGTGGGGTTTTCATTACAGTTAATGATAAAGTTGGAGAGCAGTGGTGGCAGCAAAAGGGAGACTGAGTATGTTTTGGAGCCAGGCAGCCCGAGTGTGTGGCGGAGAGACTGTGTTTCCAAAGCCTATTATTAATCAGGGCTACTGGGCCACCTCACGGCCTTCCTCTAGGCAGATTAAATGAAATGAGAGACAGCCATTACAGTCTTTGAGGTTTTTTACTGAGGTAGACGAGAGGTGGCTTAATGGGGTGTGAATGTGTGAGCGAGCGTGTACATGTTGATCTGTGCAAGGTCGGTGCGACGACAAGCTCAATGATCCAAGCGCTACACCACGCGTCGTCGGAGGAGAGCGGTCGCAAACCAATACTCGGTGGCTGAAAGCAGATGGCAAGGCTCCCCCCTGGATGTGGACAATGTGTCTGGAAGCACACGTTAAAGACGCTGATACGTGGCAGCTGTACCAGAGGTGGAGGATATGTGATACACGTGTGTCAGAGCAGGAGTGCACTGGTATATATTTCATTCTAGATGATGATGAGTGAACGCTGTCTTCTGCAATCTTTGATATGATTGTACACTTTTCTGTATGTGGAGAGGATGAGCCTCACCCTCGTCTTTTCTCATGTCACCGTGAGATTCATGCTTCCCTGTGAACGAAGGGTGAGGGTTAAGCTTGCGTGCTTACCCAGAGGAAGTGGATGATGTGAGGAATATGGTGTGGCATGGAGTTTGGGGGGGTGGGATGGGGTGATGAAGAGGAGGGGGGGGTGTTTGGTGCCTCTGGACTGATTGTCGAGGCGAGACTGAATGGAGCCGGAGCAGGTAAGGTGAGCATGCAGTGAGGCCGACAGAGGAGGAAGTATCACAGTTGCATGGAAGGACGATACTTAACACCACATTCCACACTGCGCTCAGAGAAAAGAGAGGGAGGAGCCACGCTGACAGAAACAGAGAGGCAGAAACAACAGAGGCAGGAGATGTTAGAGGAGGAGAGGGACAGACACAGACAGAGGTGAGACGTGCAGGGAGTAGTGAAGAGCTAGCGTGAGAGCGACATTGTGGGGGATAAACGAGTATGCAAGACACAAGGTGGAAGAAACTAAACACTATCTTATAATGTGTGTGTGTGTGTGTATATATGTATATATATATATACATATATATATACACACACACACATTGTATGCTCTATATTTCATCTGAATGTCCTTTGATGTCTATTGTAAAATTGCAGCATAACATTTTCCCTCACTCAAGACTTCAAGCCAATGAAGCCTGTTTTGCAAGGTGACTTAGAACAGTAGAAATATACAACTGTAACCAGTGGGCCTTGTTAAGACTGAGCACAGTCTACACATCACACTCACAGCTGTATCAATCAGAATGAGCCAGCGACTATAAATGACATGAATGACTGGCGGAGGAGTGGCAAAGAGTTTAGCCAGAGATTTGTCATAATCCAAGAGCCGGTACAGTAAGTAATCATTAACTAATTAGATCCGTAGTTTTTAAGAGTCAAAGGAACAGAGAGAGTGAAATTGAAAGAGAGAAATGAGACAAGGGAGGGGGCTAGGAGGAGAGTGATTGGTAGCTATAAGGAGAGCCAGCTGAGTCATCACCAGTACACTCTGTGCCGCATCACTGCGCATATAGACAGATCCCCTCCACTTCTCTTCTTCCATCTCCCGTCTATCTCCCGCCACCTCTTTTCCCTGCTCCGTTTATTACCCCCCAACCACCACTACCACTACCCCAGTCTCCTTTTCGGTTTCAAAACAGCTGCATCTCTAATCTGTATTTCACCAGTACGGGTTTTCCCTCAGGTGTAGGACATGTCTTTTCTGGCTGAATTACAACACTGAAACTATATCCTTTCAAAATAACAGAAAATATGTTTTACACATTAATGTCTCAAACCAAACCAAAAGCCTTTCTCACATTTAGGAGTTGTTCCCTTATTAGAATTTTAACACAATTAGGGAAAAGAAGAGATACTGCCGTGTGTTGTGTGGCTACACTGTTCTTATGTAATTGTTGTCTGTTGCTGTTGTTTCCTTAGCCTCATCATTTGGCCTCTCCTGATGCACTCAGACTCCTGGTAGCGCCGTGGTTGACGCCAACACCCTGGCACTGGGTGGCATCCTAACAGACCTACAGATGGCTGGGTGTTTGTTGTGGTGGCTGGGGGTAGACTGCAGCAATGATAGGGGTGTTTTACCACAACCCAGAACAGTTGCCGGGGTCTCTGAGCCATGTCTATACCCTGTCTGAACAAGAGCATTCCCGTCACACCCCTTTCCTGTGCCACACACATGGCGACGCAAAAAACACAAGCACACTATAAAAACAAAATACACATAAAATGTGTTCAGTCAAAGAAGATGAAAACTGATTTAGACTCCCTACTGTAAAACAAGCATGCGCATGTACGCGCGCGCGCGCACGCACACATTTATACTCTGATTACCGAAGACCAGGATTATCCCGGTGCATCTTCTGGATCGTTTTACATCAACAACACAGAGTGTGCGATAAGTAGGTCACAAGTTTTACAGAATCATATATCAGCATAAGCCATACGGGTGAGAACCAAAACAAAATACTTGACATATCGAAACTTCACCTTGATTGTAAAGAAACGGAGTGACCATGCAGTTTATGCTTGAAGTTATCCAGGTTGCCAAAACGTTGATTAAACATGGTATCGCGTATTTTAAGTCAGTAGTGCTCCAAATCTTTCTCTGCTTGTCATCTTTACAGATTTACAAGCCATTTAAAAATCATTTTGATATCTACAGTTTAAGATTTAATTTTATTTGTACAGCACTAAATCAAAACATGCAGTACACGTGAATTATAGTTTTTAGAGTGACAGCCTTTTCTGGCCTAATTTACACATCAAGAGAAATTTATTATTAAAAAGATACAAATATTTGTGTAATTGTGGAAAATTTGAGTTATTTTACCAGCCTCAATTCCATTCTTAAGGTCCCTTTCAGACTCTTTGTGTGTTTCCCACATCCCTCATCCCACATTCTCCTCTCCTGAGTAATCTGCCCTTCTCCCTGATGATGTCATCATGCATCACAGAATCACGCAGTTTGCTCCTATTTTCAGACACCTGCGCCATGGAGGAAAGCCAAACAACCACTTCCTGTGTGCGTGTAAATGTGTGAGTGAGATTGAGAAAGAGGGGAGTCTGGGACATTTCGGGGGGCTCTTGATGATTTCATCCTAGAGAATGCAACCCTGTCTGCTTTGTGCATAACAACAAAATAAGATAATTAAAAACACATACAGTCATTTAGTTACATATACTGAACAGTATATTACAATATAAATGTACAATGTATGAATTAGCAGTCCCCTTACCAATTTGTCTTTGAGCCTCTCGCCCTTGATGTGGAACTCCACAGTGGTGGGACTGGGACTAGGACTGGGGCTACAGGGGCTAAGATTGTTGTTGCTTCCTCCGCTGCCTCCACTGTGGGTGCTGTTGCTGTCCTCCGCACGGCTCACCTTATAGACGGTGACACAGCTAAGGCCTCCGCCCCCCAGGGGAAGCCACCCACCACTGGAGTCGTCCCGAGTCATGACCACTGCTCTCACACGTGCATAATTGTCACTGTGAAGAAGGAAGGGAAGAGGAGTAAGACGACAAAGTAAAAAGTAACATGCAGCTATTACTGATAATCAGTCTGCATCTAATATGTTTCCTTCTCACAACACATCACCTGTATCACAAAAGTGTCCTTAGAACTACATCTACTTCAAATATCAACCAACAAAATTCAGTTGCACTGCAGCTGAAACAACTTGGACTCTAGTATGCAGTATGTAGCCTGTGCAAAATAACATTGATTCCTAAAAATGTGGGGCCCTGCTTGCAATTTAAATTGTCATGGAGTTTGTTTATTTCAAACCAAGATTCTTTTTTCCTCCCATCAAGTGATAAATGATACACAGTGTTTTCTGCCATTGTTTCATTGTAGAGTTGTGTAAAGTGCATTGTTTCGCTCAGCACCTTCAGCCTCTCTAACACAAACATGTGCTGCATCTGCAGCACTGGGAGTAATCCCAGCCTAAGGGCCGGGTCATACTTTCCACGCCCACCTGTCCGGAGAGTTGGTCCACTCCCTGTAGCACAACACTTTCCAGTTCAGTTGGCAGAATGCTCTTGTTGAGGTCAAAAGAGACAATGAAGAAGACAGTAACCATGGACTCTGGCTTGAGAATATGCAAGGAGGTCCGCTGGTACCCATACATGTGCAAGTTAGGACTCTTAGAATACAAGGAAATACACATTTCTGGTGAAAAATTGCTATTGAGATTGAGCATGCATGAAACACCAGACTGACACGGACGCTGGTTTAGTACGAACAGAACCGTGGGCATATAAGCACATGTGGAAATGAAAAGGAGACATGAAATTTGGAAAGTATGACCCAAACCTACAGGTGGGCCAGTGGACCCACAACTGTCCCTCTACTATCCTTAGTATGTAGACCAACAAAGTACCAAAACAACAGCAGTTTATGCTCTAGCTGTGCTCATGCATGCACCTTCAGCCATCTCCACCTTAAACAAAACAAAGCCATAATATATGTAATGTATATGCTTTTCCTTTTTGTCTGATCTTCTGATGTTCTATATGTTTTTCTGCTGTGACTTTTTGCAAAGTGGGACATGCAAATGTACAGAATCAACTAACTACCAGTCTATCATGTGTACAGAACAGCTTTAGTGTGACCTCCCCTTACACTTGTGGAAACCTAATTAAGGTCAGTGATAACACATGTCCTACAATTTCATGTCAAATATGGCTGCTGTGAAAACAGTCCATTACGCCAGGTTTATTTAAGACATGCTTCAGCATTACCTCACATGTATGAGTTTATCTCTGTGAACATTTGTGGCCTAAGAAGCCACATACCTAAGTCTTTTGTGCAGAAATGTACATAAGAGGGATTAAACACAAACATATTCAATGGAAAAAAATCTGTGCGACATGCAAAGCTAAAATCTGCAACAAAATTGTGAGTCTAAAGTGAATTAAATGTAACTTCCAGTGTTTTTAGTGGATTTTTGATACAGTTTTAAAAGTCTCAAGCCATAGTGTATGTTTAGCCTCAACCAGAGGGTGACTGACCATGTGGCCAAGTTCAGGCTCTGGTGACAGCTGATTTTCAAACTTTACCCTAAAGCAGGTAGTTTCAAACTAAACATAACATGACACGGGCTCCAGTACACATTACTCTTTCCACTCCAGTCTACATCATTTCACTATTTCCAAACATACTTAATTGGCTTGTCTGTGAATAGTAGCACAGCTAGTTTCTACCAATACCATGCATTTGTGTCTTCGAATGAAAATTGGTTAGCTGCTGTGTTTACAGACAGTGTTTATGAAGGTATATACATTGTAGCTATGGAAATTTACCTAAGTTACCCTTAAAACAACATTCTTTTTCTGCCTGCACATTGGCCACATGCTGTGCTCCCCACGACAACCAGTACATTCACAACCTGTGTGAAAACATGGATACATGCATTTGGATTGGGTGTGTCATAATCCAGATGTAAAACATTTAAAAAGGTGGAAAATGTCAAAACATTGAACACACTATTGTGTAGAATTTGCTTCCGTGAAATGGTTGCAACTTGTATGGATACCCAATTATAGCGTAAAATAGTTCAACTTCAACTGTTCCTTGTTACTTTTCTCTCCCATTACATCTCCTCCTCTTCTCTCTGTCCCTTCAAAGAGTCAGATGTTTCCCTGATTAGATAACACAGACTGCAATGGGCCACCGGAAATGACAAAGGTCAGGGTATGCTGAGGGCAGCATTTTGCACAAACTCCTGGTAACATATTAAACGCCAAGTAAGATCCGAGAGCTGAAATAAACAGGCACAGTAAGTGAAGAAGGTGACTGCCAGATGTCTTGCTGTGGCCAAACTGTGCGTTGACCCATGAAGATGACATCACAGTGTCTGAAATTCTTTGTACAATTCAAGAATTACATATCTGGCAGTGTACTCATTTGACACAGTGATTTGGGGGAGAGGAATGTCAACAACATGTAATATTAGTACATAGCTATCAAGTGCTCCAATGGAAAAAATAGTGACTTCCTCCTCCTTGATGGCTCTCCTCACTAAATATTGGCCTACTCGATGAGGCTAACCTTTGCTCTACTGCCATCCACGCCCTTAACCAACCTCAGTGTCCAAGTTATCAGTTAGTAATTAATCTAAGAGTCAGTGAGCATAAAATCTTGAGCAATTTTTTTCGTGTGAAAGCCCTGATATCCTGCCCAGTTGCACTGCTCTTTACTGCTCTTCTGTAGTGCTCTTTTTCATCTTTAAAAAACAAAAAAAAAAAACATTTATATACTGTGTATATATACGATACGTTACTGTTTCACTTAACTTTCTACTGTTTTACTGTTTCACATAACTTTTACTGTTTTACTGTTTCACTTAACTTCTTACTCTTTCACTTTTTTTTTAATTTTGTATGCTTGTATGCACCTATGTCACCAGAACAAATTCCTTGTATGTGCAAATCATACTTGGCAATAAAGCTCTTCTGATTCTGATTCTGATTCTGAGTTCAGTTACACTTCAGCCTTGTCATCCGTATGCGCGCACGCCTTTGAACAAGATGCAGCAGTTGGTAATTAAAGTGTTTGCTCATTAATTGGTAGAGAGTAAAACAGATTCATCATCATCATCATCATCATCATCCTCCGCTTATCCGGGGCCGGGTCACAAACAGATTAAAATTAAGTTAAAACAAGTGGTATAAGTTCATATATGTACATATATGCACAAAAAAATATCATTGTAGATTTAAACCCTGAACATTTTCATTCTTTCTGAACCTTCCATTAGTTCTCAATAATAAATATACCCCATCCATGTTTCCAGTCAAACTTAAACTTGGTGGCATCTTGCTCAATACCACCTGTAAAAAGTGCACACCCTGCCAATCCGACCATCATTTCAGTAAGTATTGTTAGACAGGTTGGAAAGCCACATACTCTCTGATCTCTATCAGCTCTTTTCTTGTGGAAATATCATCATAATCAACATTTTATGATTCTTATGCAACAAAACAAGTATACTCATCTCAAGTCATATAAGTATAAAATAAGAAGGCTGGACAATATCAGATGCAGAATCTATCTTTAGTTTGTACAGCTTCTCTAATCAGCCAAAATGTATTCATATCAGATGCGTCAGTTCTCTTTTCACACACTGCCCTGAGCTTCGACAACAGCAACCAATTGTGGGAAACCGACAGAAAAACATAACCACGACTTACTTCCCCCTTGCAACCTCCAAGCAACAGTCTTTCTTGTTACAACTTATAACAGTTCCACAGAAGTAGTGCTTGGATTTATAAGAAAGCTCCTACCAGAGCAGGAAAATTCATTTTTTGGTAGGATAACAGACAATAAAAGAGGAAAATGCTGTTGCTGTTGCACCCCTATATGGCCCCCAATAAAGGATGCGGGTGATGACTGCAGGAGGGGCTGTCAGTCATGCAGGGGTCCCTGGGGTGAACAGAAGGCAGGCGGTGGTGTCGCTCAGCCATGACCAGGGCACAATGACCAGGGCCTGACCCTTCAGACCCACCATCACACACATGCCAGCAACCATGACACTCTCAGAGAGGGGGGCGGGGTGCAGAAAGGAAGTGGACTGTGTATACGTGCATTTTTTTTTATCTAGTTTAAAATAACCATGCCAACCTAGTTTCAGGAGTAGGGGATACTCCTGCAAAAAAAAATTATATTTTCTTGTAAGTAATTCAAATCTACAACTAACTAAATCCCAACCAACAACAAACAAGTGTGATTAAGAAACAAAACCTTTACAAGGGAGACAAAAAGATTCCTCTTCTTTTCTTCTTTATCGTATAAAGAAATTCTCATTGGTCCACAAAGATATTTGAGTACAACCTTCAGCAAACCACAAGCGCCCGCACACACACGAAATCAGTTCAGAGTGGGATGGTGGAGACAAAGGCTGGACTCCACGCCCCTTGCTGGGAGCACACAGTCGACTGGACACACAATTGAGAGCGGAAGCAGATCAGCTGGCCTGGGCCTGTGAACAGTGGAGTGAAGAGGGACAGAGGGGGGACACATAGAGAGAACGGAGCCCCCTATTCCAAATTATTCAAAGTTATTCTGCTGGATGACTGGCTTCATTTCCGACTAAAAGCAGAAGAGAAAAATGGGGAGGGTTGCAAGTCTGGGGGAGCTGTGGGGGAGTTGTGGTGGATGGGAACAGAGGAACAGAGTAGAGACCAAGGTGACAGTCAACATTTTAATATTGCCTTAATGTTTATGTCTATGGGCTTTTGAGGCATTAAAACAAAAATAATCAAGACAATAACAGTAATCTTATGATTTCAAATCCTACTTATTTCAAACCCTATATACAGTGAAAGCAAAGACCAACCAAGAAAACATTCTATGAATTTGAATTCAGCTTCACTCTTGAAATAATTTGTATGAAGCCCTGATGAGGGAGCACACACACACACCAGGCAGGCCAGAGCCTGGAGGCTGGCTGCTCCAGTGTGAGGTGGAGAAGGGGGATCCTAGGACAACCATTTCCTAAGTGGACAAAGTGGCCATTTGTCTGCTGCTGCGGCCCATGGCTCATTGGGCTACAGCATGCCATCATGCTTTGCTCCTGCCTCAGCCTTGGGCTTCCAACCCCAAAGAAGAGTGGAGTGGAGGAATATTGGGAGGGGGGTTTGAAAGAAAGACGGGGGGGGGGGCAAAGAAGGGAAGGAGGACAAGGAAGAGGAGGAGTACATGAGAAGAGTACAGGGAGAAAGGATGTGGCCTGAGCCCTGGGTGCTAGCCAAGTCACCCTCCCTCTCCTCCACTCCGTCTCCCGCTCTACCCAACCCCTCCTTGGCTGCCTCTCGCTACACAATGGCCGCTTCTCTGCTGAAATTTCACGTTATTGGATCCCGGGCCTGGAGTTTTGTCCTCCCACAATGTCCAGGCAGCGGAGCATGCTGCAGGGGAGACACACTCTGCAAGCTAAAAGCTAGAAAACCATTCCTTCTTTCATTAGCATTAGAAAAGGGGAGAAAGTTCCCCCTACCCTTTTCCTCCCCATCTCTCCCCTGTATCAAAACCGGAGGAAGGCTGTCAAGTTCGGTCAAGCTCCACTAGACCACTTTGGCTTGCAGGACTTTTGAGGGAGGAATCATTAAAATATCATTGGGAAAATAAACACAAGCTACTTATCCCAATCCGATTCTATAGATTATCCTTGCAAAGGAAAGCAATCACAGGGAAAGCAGAGGGGGGAATGGAGGACGGTGTGAAAAGCTACTCTGAGTGTGGCACATTCGCTTTGCTTACATAAATGGGTGGTTATATTCAACACCTGTTCTCGTGGATAAAATATGATACTTTTACAATTCCTTATCAGCTTTAGCCTGACCAAAAACATGATAACTCTTGGTGTATTTGATCACTAGATCAACTTGGCTGAGGACTGACATGAGTCCAGGGCGTGCAGATGCAATGAAGTAGAAATATAATCATAGTATAATATTCATAAAATTGCAAACCACCAAAAATATTCCACTCTTTAAAAGCCTTACACTCACAAACGGTAACTTGAAGTTAAGAGGATAAAGTGGTGCAGTTTCCTCTACTGTGATCACGCCTCATTGAGGGAATAAATAACATGCAATCTGGGACTCGATCATCAATTCCAACAGTGCATCTAATCTGAACGGTGCAAACTAGCGGGCCAATTAGCCACGGTTCAAATCCCCTAAATAACCAGTGGCAAACTCAAGAGCACAGACTTGCCCAAAACAAACTCCAATGTGACCTAACATGGATGCAGTGCAATTATGACATGGCTCCAGAACAAGATGCTTTTAAGAGGGCTGTCTGTTTGCAGCCATTAATAAAAAACAGGACCACTAATAGGACAATGCCTAAAGAAACACCAAGCCAGCTTCACAAGTCTGGTACATTAGATGCAGTGAAAACTATTATGCTGGCTATAGAAAGAAGTGAAAGAGAAATTTGCCCTATCTCCTCTCAACACCTCAGGCTGCTGGTGAGTCATCACTCCCCACAATAACATTCAGCTTAACTACCAAATGACTCAGGGACAAAAAAAAAAAAAGAAAAAAGATTACTGTACTGCCGCGCCACGCAACAAATCTACACTTCAAAATTGACCACCATCCTTTCGCAGAAATACAACCTACTACGTTGGCAAATTAACTGATCAGAGTCAAATCTGGTGGCATCTAGGGCTGAAACGTACAATTATTTTCATAGTCGATTCATCTGTCCATTATTTAATTGATTAATCGCTTATTTGTTTGGTCCATACAATGTCAGAAAATGTTGAAACATGTTAATTGTTATTTCCCAGACTTCAAAATGAAGATGCTTTCAAATGTCTTGTTTTGACAACAAATCAAAATTATTCAGTTGGAATGATTTCTGAAAATAAACCAAAAAAACTTTGATCATTAAACATTGTTGCAGATTAATTTAGTTGTCGATTAATAATCTATACATGGATTAGTTTTTGCAGCCCTAGGAGCAACCGTCACAGATAACATTTAGTGTGTCAAATTAGCCTGTCGTGCAATTCAAAGATGGACCTAAATCAGTAAATGGATGTCAAAACTCCTCATTCAGACACGGTTTCTAACATTGATTTTCTAACCAACCCCTCCATTACTGGATTGGGCCTGCAACCCTAACAACAATGTTCTAGGTGCCGCTGCACTGTGGTACTATAAATCAAAAGAATCCCATATGGCTATCAAATGCCAGAAAACTATTCTCAAGCATCAATCAAAGCAACATATTGAGATGATCTTAATTTAAACCACAAGCATTTGGAAAATTAAAACCCTTTGCTTGCCATTACCAAAAAAAAAAAAAGAAACCACAAATTTAAACTGCTGCGGTGTGTTTGGTTTGCTTTGATGTCAAAGTAGTCCCCAGGGACCCGAGCCTCTACTTGTAAAAGTTACTCTGAAACCAAGGGAGAAACAGGAAACTGAGGGGACATGGCAGCCGTCTAGCTGTGAGTGAAACTATCAATTCACCTCAGGAGAAACTTGGAAGGACAAACCACCAGACCATGATGAAGGCCCATAGATGTTCAGAGAAACTGCTATGAGAAGTTATTAACCATCACAGCATGTACTCTTGTTCAGAAAAAAATTATTATAATCACTACTACCATAAATGTTAAAAACCAACCCATTAGACCATTTTGAAAATCAATTTGATTCATATTCAAGTAGCTCTCTACTGAACCTCCCAGAATTAGAGGAATAAAGAAACACTTATCAAATAATAAAAGCAAAGTCTGTGTTCTAAATATAACTGATAATAAATAGGACACAATCTGACTACATGTTCTCACCTCCAATTTAAAATCATTTGAAAATGTGACTATTTTGATTATATACAGTTATGTTAGCTTAGATTTTGTCATGTAGGACACAGGCCCATCCATCCCAGAAACACATACACACACCAAATGTTCTCAGTGAAATAAACACACAAGTGTGTGTGTGTGTGCACAAGATGCGCACACAGAAACCCCTTCCTGTTTTCAAAGCCTTTGGAAACTCAATCAAAGACACAAGGTTTAGGATTTACATCTGTGCCCTTTTATGTCTGTTGCCTCGCAGGAAAGAACCATCTCAGCCCAGCTGCAGCAAAAGAGCTCACAATATGGCCCAACGTTCATGCTCCTGCATGCAGCACAACTGAAAACAATATCCATAATTCAGACACTTGGTGCTAAAAGCACTTCTGAAAGACATTGAGATATGGTCTGTGAACATCAGAGACCCCCCTCCTTGACAAAGATTGCTATCTAGATGTGGAGACGCATGGGGGAAAAAAAAAGGTGTTTTAGGTGTAGACTCAACAGCTTACATGCACACTTTACATCCAAGTTTTGTTTTGTCTTGAAAATAAGAGAATTAGTCTGAAAATACACTGCTGACATTTATACCAATTTATGCATGCCCCAAAAATACTTGAAGAGGAAATGAAAATTATAAGAGGGAAGTGGCTCAGATTTAAAATACACAGAATCCAGACCCAAAACTGGGCATGGGAAAGGAACATTTCACCACTATATAGGGCCTGTTCTGTTTGTTGTTGTCTCAGTAGCAGACAGTCCAAACCCATTGGATATACATAGGATCACTGTCGTTAATCAGACAACCAAAATGACAACTTCTAACTGTAGATGCTGCAGCACAAATATTCTATATACAAAATAACTTTCAGGATTATAACTTCACCCCAAGTAAAAGAAAAATATGAAGGAGCTTTAACATGGAGACACATTAATTTCTTCAATCTACTACATTTTTATTTTAAATCTCCACCAAGTGTAATTTAATGTGTGTTGAGCAACCAGTAAAGTAACACGCAGTTCCATGTGCTCTCAAGTATATTGTCAAATAACATTTTACTAGCCTCTGTAAACCACTGTAGTCACAAGCAACACTTCCCCAAAATAATACAGAAGCAAAACCAAAGACATGTTCAGTTCAGCAGACTTGATCAAAGTTTAAATGTGTGTAGGGCTTAGACTTGGCAAGCTAGTATAGCTTAGTGTTCGCAGAGGTCATGGTAAACGACTGGCAGTAACACCAAATAATACAATCTATAAAAAGGTCCAGGAAATTATTTAGCTTAACATAAGGGCCACAGGATATAGGCAATTAACCAGGCCATAAAGCACTCGCCCTAACAGCTGAAGTAGCCGTCTCTCTTTGTCGTTTCAGGACGTGATGGGGGCTGTTTAGGAGGAATGTGTTTGGAAAGCTCTCCAACAGGAATGAATGTGCGAAACAGCCCTCCCTCAGGTGATAAGATCATGACACCCGCATTGGCAGATAAAACGCTGAGCTGTCAAATCAATCACACAGATAGGAAGAGGACACAGAGAGTGGGATCACTAGGGTCACCTGACTGGCAACTGAAAATACCACAGAACTGCAGGAATCTAAAACAATGAGGTCGAACCCTGTGCATATTCAGTGGAGTAGAGAGGCAACTGGCTAATTCAGAAAGTAGCCACATACAAACAAAACATGAAGACAAAAGAAGCAAAAACAAAACAAAAACTGGGTTTTTTTGTGTGTGTGTATGTGACTATAAAAGGAGTACCAAAAACATTACATTGGTTTTGATAGACATATTAGATAGACATGACACAAATAGGGTGCTTTCACATACTTTCATAAATCTCCCACTTCTCCCAGCATGACCATAGTCTTTGTCAGCAGAATTGCCACCAACTGCAGATGCAAACCAAAATCTGACAAGGCTTTATGTGCCTTCTTGTCATTTCAGCCTTGTGAACATAACGCACCAAGCCCAAGTAACATGTTCTCAGCAAAGGGTGTGCTGTGTGCGCACCAGCTTGGTTTACCACCCATCATTCAGACAAAACCACGTAAGGACCATGTCAAGATTTTTAATTAAAATGATGTTTACAGTGCAGGCTACAAGAGAGCGAGCACAAAATATCCTTAAATAGGATAAGAGTTTACACAGACCTTTTTTTCGAAATAAAATGAATTACTAGACGTAACAAGCCACTCAACTATGTACTACCTCCACCTATCAATGGAAGACAGAGTAGCATTTTTGCTGCTTAAAACATTAAACAAGACTTTTGTGTATGTTCTTTTCAGCACACGGTTCAGACAATGCTTAGTATTCTGCTCATTTCATTATTATGAATAATATAAATAGAGGAAGCATTCAAAGAGCACAAACAAGGCCGCTCAGTCTTACAGCATCAATATTCTCCCCTATATCTTGCAAGGTTAATTAAAAGCATTCAGACTTGTATACGACCCTACATCCCAGAAAATTTACTTTTTTGAGTTTTGCTTCTCACAGAGAGACAGAGTAACAAATGTTTAGATGACTTTATATAATCTTAACCATAACCATGATGCGTGTGACACAGTAGCTTGTTAGATAAGTTGTAGCCAGTTGCCTGGTTTCCACTAAATGCATCACAAATTTTGACCAATTTTTAAACATTTCAAAAGAGAATAGAGGGAATATTGGGAGTTAGTCTTTGACACCACCAAAGGACAACAACACGCAACTTGATGACATAAATAAAGAGTGCCAATCGCTGTTGATATTTGTTGCAACTACAATTCATTACCGTAGTAATATTTGCTTTGGAAAGTTGACAAGGTCGAGGAGTTTTGTGGTTTCCTCATCAGTCCACACATACCTTCTCTTGCCTGCTGTATCCTGCGCAGCAAAATGCGGAAGCTGGACGGACATTTCAGTTACAAGATTTCTAAATATTTTCTTTTATTCACTGCATCGGTTTCCATCTCACACATTTGCATGTACCTTTTAGCAATATGCCAATTTTTCCACCAGCCTGAAGTATAAAAACTAGAACAGTATTTTCAATCTCCGCGTTTCTGCTAATCATAAATGCGTATATAGACGGCCAGATGGAAAGCCACCTAGTGGCTGTACTTCATAAAGTAGGGCCTAAGGGCCTGGAGGAATCTATGAGGTTATTGTAGGGAGTCCCATGCAATTTAGAATGATTTGATTTCACTGCGCTTCATCTCACTGGTGGTTAACACATGAAAAATGTGCTCGGATGATAACACAAAACAGAGGTGTCATGTCACACTTCCTAATAGCATGAAATGTGCAAAGTTGATACAGAACTCAAGGTGAATCATGATTGATGACACAGTCAGATCACATGATTTTCACTAAATACAATACATCACCAACATATGCCCAATCGCTTAATTCTCATCAGTTTGGTGGGAAACACATGCAACATGTTACATAGAAAAACAGAAGTGTAGTTCAAGGACAAACCCTCCATCTATAATATCAATCTACCTTCAAAAGGCCACATGAGATAGTGACTAGGGGAAAAACATGGGTGTGTTAAAAACATTAGACCATGACACAGTAAATGGCCGAACAGGCCATATGACTTCCTCTGTGACAAATACATTAACAAAGAGTATCCTCTGCATAGTGAAGAAGCGTCGTTAAAATGAAACATGTACGGCGCTGACGTCAAATAAAACGACTGAATGACAGACGAGGGCTGGTGTTTACATGTGACGCTTTTTTGTGCAGGAAATGCAGGAAATACATTGTGTGCTCGGCGGTGCAATGCGAAACAGTGTACAGTGCTGTGAATGGGCAGGCAGGTACTTTATGAATGGAGGAGGATCATGTGACCGCAGCACCTCCCGAAGCAGATATTTCTCACTGACTGTCAACAAGCGCTCACAAGGGATCGGCCCATTGAAACAATACCAAAATGCGACTTAAAAATGGGCGCGACGTGCACAAACACACCTCACACGCAGATTAAACACGACATCCGCGGATTGTGGGGATTTGGGTGTGAACGCGACGCCTTTTTAGCGCTTTTTATGAATGGAGATTGTGATATGTAAATGAGTGTGATTGAGAAAAAAAAATGGCATCTTCAGCTTTTCAACGCTGACATTGCAGCAATCGGCTCGAACGTTTGAATACATGGAGAAATGAAAGGCTCGGACTGAGACACAGACGAAAGCTGCACGATTTTTAATCGATGATTATGCTCGGGAAATCATGGCGGACAGTTACACATAAATCTAGGTGTTCAATGTAACGCTATATGATCATGATGTGCTTCAGTTAAAAGCACAGTGAATTATATAAAGACTGTCGTATTGTTGATATGTATATGTCTACTTATAGTAACACCACTTGTTAACTACCAATTAGCTACACGGCAATAATAACCCATTTACATACACATGTGTTCCCAATTAATATAATCACACAAAGGCTATCATCAAAACAACAAAAGACACCACACACGCTATACATAGATAAATTGTGAGTTTAGAATTATTAAGGATGGGACTTAATTTTTACTATGGGCCTTATGTCATTGCTTGTCAGAGACAGTGGTCCTCTTTAACTTAAACTGCAATAATCCATACAGACCCTTTGTTTTAGCCCACAAAAGGTGGCCAAATAAAGCGATTGTAAGCTTACAGTTGATATAAGCTAATGTGAGTAAATCTGCGGTTATAGAAATGTCATTGGGAGCCGTGGTAATAGTACATTACCCCCGAGTAAAGCGTGTGCTAGTACCCAAAATTATTTAAGAAGCTATTATTGTACAGGAGTGTTGTACATGTATATGGCGGAACGAAGATATATGAATTTAAAGAACAAAACATAATACTCACTCGTTGTTTGGATTTGTTGAATCTTCACTCATTTTTTTCCTCACGGGGATCCAAATCCTAGCAATAGCATCGACAACGCAGTGACGGCGGGATAAAATACCACAAATATCACCATTTTCCTTCACATGTAGAAATAAACCTCTGTCCGGGATGGTAAGCAGACGACGTACAACGGGGTATAAACCTGACTCAATAAGCGTCCATGTGAAAACCAAGTGGGGAGCTAGCTTAACGTTAGCTTTGCTGGCGACTGGAACTAACGTTAAATCGCGAGGAGGAGGAGGAATGACAACCGTTGATTCATTTTATCCTCCCTGGAAGTAAAATCCGACCACAACAAATGGGCCATCATCCGCATCGTCCTCTCCCTCGACAAACACAGATCCTCGCTTTGCGAGTAAAAATGCGTTTAGATCCTCAAAACACGCAGGGACGGCTGCAGACTGTGTGGTTTGGCAGGTTATTTATGGCTGGCTGTCGAGCATCCATTCGCCAACTTCAGGTCCAGTACAACACTTGAAAAAGCGCTGTGTGCGGCGTTGCTCCGTCAACGTGTCCGAGGACTCTGCAGTAAAGGCATCCAAAGCCCCCCGAAAAGGTCCAACTGCTTTCAACACGAACACTGGCGGTTAAAGTAAAAACAGGCAGGCTGGAAATTTCCTTGAGAAGTTGTGGGGCATCTGCTTTAATCGAACTCCATTTTCAATTCGGGGGGGAATGAAACATCGGAAAACTGGGCGGATGTGTCGACCCTCGCTTGAGAAAATTAGATCCTTCCGCGACGTAGTAAAAACCAAAAACATAACACTCTTGGAATAAAATATGACCAGGCCGCACACTGTTTATGGCATGTCGTAGAAGACTGACAGACACATTATGTTAAATAACGTTTCCATGAAGCCGTGTGCGAGAAGATATGAGCGTTTTCGCTCCAAAGTCGACCAAAAGTAGTTCCACGCACTTCCCAAAAGAAGTTTCCCTTCAATCACGCATTGATACAAGAGGGAAGCGTCTGTGTGATAGCACGCAAAGTAGAAAATAATCTGGAGGAAGGACTAGGAGCTGATACATACACACACACACACACACACACACAGATACTCGGCCATTAACAAATTCTCTTGTTTTCATCACGTACTTTAACTGCGATCGCCCGCCCACGAAACACTTTTTAAGATCTTTGACGTGAGACTGTGTAAACTGCTGTAACTGTGGACACAGGCATGAACGCTGCAGCACGTGGAATTACATCAGATCCCCTTCATGATTTATGTAGCTCCGGCAAAGTAGTATTTCTGTCAGAAATCTTTCCATTATTATTATCATTATTATTGAAATAATTAATCTTGTCCTCATAGTTTTGATCTTAAAATTCAGCAATGTATATCATGTATGCTGTATTTTTATGTTATATATAAATATAAAATCCATATTTTATTATTGATGTGTATTTATTTAGTCTATCTGATATTTAATGAGGTATTGCTATTATTAAACACATACACATTTATAATTATATATGCAGAAAGTCAAGGAGGGAGAAAGAGGGCCAATACAGAAAATTATATTTTATGAAACACAGCTGTAACCTATTTTAGGGCTAGTTTGAAATGGCAGAGTGTGGTATTGTTTCAGTAATCTAATAGCCTATAATGGTAAATAAAAAATGAGACATGTGATTAACCCTCATCACCACCGAGCCACAAATAGGGGTTTCCATCTAACAGTAGCAAATCTGGTTGAAGAGGGGACTAAAATAAAACACAAGTAGCAGGAGTCAGACTGTTAGAGTGACCCCACCTTGCACCCCAGACTCTCTCTGGGCAGCTGGAGTACCCTCCAAAATAAAGTCCAAGAAGTTGTCAGCAGAACCAACATATGCTGCTATGAATCTTATTTGCAAATGTGCTAAAAGCCCCCGAATCGGTAGCGCGGTTGTGTAAGACTTAAATGCTATTGGATTTCTGTTCTGTGTGGAATGGCAAGAGATCAGGCTAAATGATTCTGCCTGGTTGTCATAGTGACAGCATGTTGTGTGAGAAGTTTCTTTGTGTTTCCCTGGCTTTCTTACAGCTTGTACCACAGCCTTATGCTGCAGCCATATAAAATATCCCTCTGTGTCACTTTATACAGTATAAATAGCCCATGAATGCAGGACCCTCACATGTGCAGCCCTGACATATATATTGCAGACTTCCTTTGGTATTTGAATAGGTTTTTTGTCTGAAGTATCTTGCCGAATAGGAAGGACGAATTGTTTCTTGGTATTGTTCTCACCGCTGATACTGACGTCACTCTGATATGAGCGTTATGTGCGCTTATTTGCATTTCTGAAAGGCCCGATGCTATCGTAATCATGTTAATCTAAAAATAAATGTCCCCCTTTTCAAGTAGAGCAGGAAAGGCAGTGACCGTGGAGTTCCCCACTAGCATGTTTGTATCCTTCAGAGTATTCAGAGTTCAGGAAGTCAGCCTGCTTTCTCATCTCACAAATGTGGATGGCCCGAGTGCATTTCCTGTGTTTTTCACACTGCACAGAACACTAGTGTACTTAAACACGGCCACCGGATGTTTAGCTAACAGAGGCATCCCTCGCTAAGTGCAATCAGGGTCACTGCAATTCTTTTTGAGAGCAAAAACAAGGCATCATTCCTGTGTTGCCATCGGGCAACTGCAGAATAAAGAATGTGTCATTTAGTCAAGTCCAACACCAATGTATAGCCTTGCTTAATGGTCATAAGGATGAGTGAAGATTGATACCGAAGCTCATTTTACAAACATATTCAGTATTCTTGTTGGATTTGACTTGTCAATCCACTTGAGTTTGTTCATTTTTGACTTGGAATATGAGTTAAGATTTGCAATACACAAGTTGTTACTCAGTGAACCCTTAATTAGTTCATGTTTATCTGTCTAGGTTCCATTCATCCATCTATCACTCATTGTTCATACCCATTCATACACTCAAGGCACAGCCGTCAGGAGCAATGTGGGGTTAAGTGTCTTGCTCAAGGACACACCGGCATCTAGGCTAGTGTAGCCGAGAATCTAACCAACTGCTACCATAACCAAGTTTAAGTGTTGGGAGTCGAATGTGATTCTTTGCAGGTCAACAACATGGCGTGGGACAAAACTACTTATTCAAGATAGCGTGGGGGATATATTCTTTGTGCTAGATTACGATCACTATCAGATGATGACTTCAAAACACAGGTGACGTGATCACCAGCTCCCAGCAGCACAGACGGCCTCTGGTCACAAGAGTGAAGTGAAGGCCTTCCTTTATACAGCAACTGTGGAGAGGAAGTTCAGTGCCATATGATCTGCAGAGACCTCATCAAAGGAGAAAGATCCCAGGTTGCTCATCCCCGCTCTTGGTAAATAATCCGATCTAAGGAACCTCTGCCTTGTATTTTCCTTACCTCCTTTCCTTATCTTGATTTGCTATAAGTTTAGGTTCTGAGGGCATTTGTGTTTTTTCCAAAATTTGACATCTCTCATTCTTAAAAACACACACGTAAAGCTTCCACAGAGACTCCTCTCCACTTAAACCGTGTGACCCACCAGACAACACGTGGACTCTTGGCAAAAGGGACCAAGAGGTGTGTCCTAAAAAAAAAGAGGTGCTGATTTTTAAAGTCCTGGCAGCTGAACACAACAATGCATACCTATGATTAGTGTGGGCCTTGCCTCGGAAGCCTGCAACATTTAGGCACGCTAATTGTAGGGTGGTGAGTAGAAAAGGTGTAGTGGCTTGAGGGGAAGGAAGTGTGAGGGCCTTCAGGCATGTTTGACTACGTTCCGTGAACTGGTTCTCTCTTTCTCTTTCTTACTTACCGTGTAGGACCAGTAAGGAATTAAAGGTGTAAAACTTTTGTGCGAATCCTCACGAGAAACACGGAGACGTTTTCTTCCAAGAATGTCTTAGATTAGAGGTGGATGTGGTAACTGGCCGAGTAAAGCGTGTCAACGTTAAAGAGGGAGTCTTGTGACCATGCACAAGGATGTTGGTTTCAATGGAAAGGCTGCAAAAGCCTTGAGAGAGGCACATCTCTGGAATTGTCTAAGTTCTGTAAATGGCTAGAATGTGAACTATGCAAGCATCAAAAAAACACACTGGAGGTCGTCGTACGTGCTAATCTTATGCTGAGAGTTAACACAAACCAAATGTGTGGCTATTTACTAAACCTTTACGAGAGATTGAGTTTCATAACGTACTGTATGTTGAACAGCTTTTATGACATAGCGTGGTTCCATGTTTTGGGGCTAAGACGGTCTTTCCCTCCACTCTAGTTTTGCTGTTCGGTTTAGATTACAGCCAGTTTTCAAGATCTGCTTTACAGTAAAGTTTGCACCAGTCACTGACGTCTTAACTACAAAAATGGGAAACTAAATTGGTTTCAGTCACAGTTAGCTTTTTTAATGCTTGGGGCTCTGTTACTTCATATTGTTTATGTATTGTGCGTGGGCTTAATTGAAACCTGATCATGCTGGGGAAGCTGTGTTTAGGGTGAGGTGGACAGGCCTTTGTTGCTGCCTGAGGGGTGTTTATTTGGGCGGCTTCAGTTGGCTTCCCTGTAATCATCATCCAGCCCCACAGGATAGAGGGGATTAATGAATATGTTGGAGGGGAAGTTACAGATGACTATTTACCATTCTCTTGGGGATGAGAAGGAGCAGCATGGGGGATGCAGGAGAAGGAAAAGTTTGCGAGTGCATACGTATGTGTGCATGTGCGGGCATGTGCAGGTGTTTTGTGTGCATTTCCGTAAAGATCACAGGAGAGGAAACGCATTCTTTCTATGACCGTCGTCCTATTTTAGTATTGCTTTTGACATATTTGTTTGAGCAAAGCAAATAAAAAAAATATGCTTTTCTTTCTTGCTGAGAATACCATTATCATGACTTCTGCAAGCGCAACCAGTTAGTGTAGTTTTGCAGAAATACTAGAAACAAATGGAAACTGCTGCGAGGCCAGCCAAAAAAAACCCACACACAACAGCACATAAGTCAATATAAACCCATGTCATGATGTTGTACACTAAATAATGTGTGCAGATGACACTCAAGTTCTGATAGATGACTTAATATAATAATAATGTTTTTATTTGACACCCAGGAAGAAAGCAAACGTGTGTAATATCCAGAACGCCTAATGCTGTGACACATATTTAGTGGTAATAAACAGGCTTTAACGCTTGTTTTTTTTTTTTCCCTATGACAACGATTTATTTTCACTGTGTTGTTTTATGTCTTCATTCCACATCCAGGATGGAGTCATGGAGTGAAGAACTCTGACTAAGACATGAGTCCGCATATTACTCGTTGGGAGAATATTCACATATCTCCCTTGTTCCAAAACATCCTGTCACCCACACATACACACATTTTGTGATGGAAATCAAATAAATAAGTTGCTGCCCCCCCCACCCCCCCACACAACCCTCAGCTGTGTAGACCCCATTCCCATCCCTCTCTGTCTCTCCCCCTATGGCCCCCTCCACTTAATCCTCCCGCTCATCTGGGAACCACCAGCACCCCTCCATGAAGAGACGCATTGTGCCCAGATTATTTGATTGTTTTCAGATGTTGAAGCTTTCCTACACAAAAGGGGACGCACATAATTTGTCCAAAAGCCCAAGGCTACTTGGCCAATAGATGGACACACAGGAGGAGGGGGTGGGGGGTTGAGATCTGCGATGGGGCTCAGGAACGGACACGCGATTCAGGAAGTGACCCCTACAATACCAGATTAGAAACAATGTGTTCTCTCAACTTCTGCAGTCCTCGCTCTGGAACGTACCACTTCTGCGACTGCCAAGGGGGTGGCGCCTGTAGGAGGAAGGAAGGACAGTTCTATCCCTCTTGCTCTCGCCTTCATGCTGCATCCATTCAGTGAGTGGTGGAGGGAGTAGGTGGGATGGGGGTAGTCAGGCCAGGAAGGCACTTCACTGATGAAAAGTCACCACATGGAAATGGATGAGAAGTGGGCTGAGGGGTGGGGGGTAGGTGAAGGCTGGGAATTGGCTTGTGCTACCAGCAGACATGAGCAGGGGATGTAAAGGGGAAGAAAGGGAGGGAGTTAAGGAATAGCATTTGGTATGATGAGAATAGGGGAAGCACAACAGTGAGGAAGGAATACCAAAGACTAATGGTCTGATTCAGAGCTTGTCAAGCATGGAGTCTTGTGCCTGTGACATAGCTTGTAACCAACAACCTTTTCCTCTGTCTGATGTTGGAATAGTGAGGAAGGGAAGCGACGCGTTAACACTGAATGGGGCTTTTGTTCTCGGGGCTGATGTGCCTTTACATTTCATCAAGCCTGCAAGTGAAACTGACTTTGCATAAGGAGAACATTGACACAAGGTCCTGTTCTCAGTCTCACCAGTTCAGCCCTCTAGCCTCCTCATTTCCCTACATTTGTCTCCCAGCAACTCCTTTTATCCAATTAATTTGCCCACATCACCCCACGAGGAGAGGTGGGTTCTGTCACGTTCTCAAACTACCTGGGATTTTTCTGATTTATCCCTGTCAAGTCAAGAGAGAAAAGAACCAAAGCGAATGTCCTGATAAATGAAAGATACGAATGGACACACACACACACACACACACACACTCCACCCACGTCTCTGCTGTCATGTGTGACTCACAGTGCATCGCAGCACCGTATGAACTTCAAAAAGAGGCTGGTTGTACATTCACAGTGTATTCAACCCCTGCTCTTTAAATAGATCAGCCTCCTCCAAAGAGAAAAATCCATGCATTAAAAATGACTGAATCATACAAGAACTAAAGAGGAAGAGAGCATCTTTTCATACGGCTGCAGCACACAGCAGCACAACACACAGCAGACAATGCCAGTTTGTCTCGGCGTGAGTCCTACGTGTGCGTGTACTCTATGTATGTGAGTGAGGTAACACATGTACAGTATGTACTGTGCTGTGTGTGCAGGGAACGCGTACAGTGTGTGCTTTGTGTGCATTGGCCACTGATGTTTATGTTGATCATGTTTTAACAGACAGAATTAAGTAAGATGACGTCATCCTATTATCAACATGTACACATGAAGAAAATTAAAGCCAGTGAATGTTTGTAATATGGCTGCGTACACACGCACACACACAACTATCCTATGATTACCCTTTAATGCTAGCATGTGTGGTCCTACGTGTGCCGCATTTGTGATTGTGCGTTATGTGTTGTCAAGCTGTGTGATATCTGTCAAAAGATGTCCATCACTCTGTGTGTGTGTGTGTGTGTGTGTGTGTGTGTGTGTGTGTGTGTGTGTGTACTGGAATGCACCTGGCCTGATAGGCAGGCAGAGGAATGCTGAATACTGTCTCTCACCCAGGGAGGCAGGGCTGGAATGTGGCCCAGGCCCTATTCTTCTCTCCACTGCACAAAACGGGAGAACCAGCACACACACACACATGCATACACACACCTGGTTCTGCTCACAACCAAGGTTCCACATGCACGGTTACGTCTGTATGTGTGTCGGTGGGTTTAAAAGTGCTTTCCTGCCCACACACGAGTGTCTCTGTGTGTGTGTGTGTGTGCGTGTGTGCACACATGTGCTTGAATGTACTAACTTCTCAAGAGAGCAACCTGAGAGCAATTAATTTTTCCTTTCGAGCAGGAGCGGTGTAATTTTCATTGCTTCACGCATTGTTATTAAGTCGTTCCATGGCGCTACAAATTCCAACCAACAAAGCGAGCTTGCTGCTCCTTTTAAAACTTGCCAGATCTGCTGCCCCTTCCCCTCAAGACCCTTGAATCCCAAAAACCCTCAACTCCTTTAAACATCTGAGAACGGTCTATGTTGTGTGACTGTATGATACAGCAAACAAACTCAGTCAGTGTTGCAGTAAACAAAGCATTGAACTTTAATGTTGTTCACTCAAGAACAAAAGGGTGAATAAGGTTATAACCATGTGCATGTCAGCATATTCTCTCTCCTCCTGCTGCATATGAAATGCTATCCATTCTCTCCTTGGCCCTCCATGCTGCCTCTGGCCTGCGCTCACTACATAGCACTCAGATCAAAGAGTTAATTAAAGAGTCTAGGAAGTATGGGGGGAAGTTGGCCACTATGGTTTATACGTCTGTCACCCGCCAGCACACATGCAGACTGGAAAACTAGGGCCCTTATTTGATCAGGAGTAATTAGTCTGTTTCCTGCAGCGGGTATGGCTTTTCAGAGTCCAGACAAATTTCACTATCTTGATGAAGTTCAAATTATTGAGAACACCTCCCCCCCACCCACCCACCCCAAAATAAGAGTTTTGCATGGATTTGGCCAGAAAAAGGAGTCAATTTAAGAATCTGTATTCCCGTGGGCACTATCAAAAAACCACAGATGCTTGGTGTCTGTAAATTTTGCCACTCGGGCATGACAGCACCACAAAACCAATCACATGCTTTCCGTCAAAATTCCCTTAAAATTAAATGTTTTAAGAGAGAGGGGACTGCAGTTGTGCCCTGCAGATTCATCATCAAAAAAGGGAAACTTCTTAGGGGAAACTATTTAAAAAAAAAAAGAAGAAAAGAAATTCTACATAGTGCTGTCATTCAGTGTCAATTAACTGCATGGCAGTCTTGAGACTTACAGAGCCAATTGATTTTTGCATAGCTTTTTTTGATCTCTTACTCTGTTCTCAAGTGGGACAAATAAACAAGGTCTGTGTGTTTATTTCGAACAGGGAGAGGGAAGGAGGAGGGGAGAATACATGAAGGATGTGAGTAAGGGTGAGCCGAAGAAAGCCGGAGATGACTGGTCAACGTGGTGGGAGAAATCTTACTATTTGAGCCTGTTGCACTGACTCTGACTGTGGCCTGCAAACTAAATCAAAGCATTTCCTTTCACAATAAAAGTGATTTTACGTGGGCTGATAGTAGCATTGGGCTGCATGACCGAGTCCTGGTGTCACACGGACACAGTTTCCTCTTAACACTGTTACTGCTCTGCTAACCTCTGATGACTTTCGTTGGTTTAAATCCCATTGTTTATTGTTTGTACTTACAGAGAAAGGCCTACTCTGTTAGTGTGTGCATGTGTGAGTGAGACTGAATATTGTAACCGTCGGCCTATACCGCTGTATGTAATTGTACCTGAGCGCAGTGTGTGCCTGCATGCACTTGTGATGGATTGTTTGCACATGGGAAAGTGGAGGGGCATCACGTGTAACCATGTAGGTGTGTGAATGAACAAGCAACAGCCTTGTTGCTAGGTGAAGTTTGAACTGGTTCATTGTCAGTGCTACTTCTGGTCTGTGTTGCCACCACGTGGGCGATTTTGGTATTGCAAGCCGTGTTCCTCCAAATGCAGTGAGTCAAGATCATTTCAAGTCGCGGGTGCGGTTTTGCAATACACCTATTGATTTGGGTTAAAGGACATAAAGGAAAAGACAAAAATATTCATAGTCTCTTGCTTTGTCCTCCACTTGGGGGTCCAACGCAGGCGAAAGGCCTGGTACACCCTGGACAGGTTGCCAGTCCATCACAGAGCAAACACACAAAGATGTATTACATGGTTGGTGTAGTGGTTAGCACTTTTGCCTTTGCAGGTTCACGACCAGGTCAGAACAAGGGCCTTTCTGCACGGAGTTTGCATGTTCTCCCCATGTGTGTGCGTGGATTTTCTCCGGGGATCTCCGGCTTCCTCCCATAGTCCAAAAACATGCAGATTTAGGGATTAGGTCATTTGGATACACTAAATAGACCGTATATATGTGTGAGTTGTTTGTCTCCATGTGCGGCCCTGTGATGGACTAGTGAACTGTTGGTACTTAACACAAGTTGAGTGATTCAAAACTTCACTATCACTATTTTAAGTTACATTTTAGAGCATTTGATCCCATGTATGATTAGATCAAAGAGGTAAAAAAAAAGAAAGATGAAATGTGGAAATTTGTACATCTTTGACTGATCAGACGCCGCATGAAGTCCACCTCTAGGGACGACTTCCAAGAAAAAAACAAAACAAATTGCATCCAAAAGGCAAAATTGAACTTTGCCAAAGAATACAAAGAGAAGCCTGGTGGATGTTGGCAGCACATTCTTTGGTCAGATGAAACCAAAATAAATTTGTTTCGGTCAGATGGGATCCAACGTGTTGGGTGTGGACCTGGCCAGGACGTCCACAGTGACTGTCGTGTGCCAACTGTGAAACATGGAGGCGGGAGAGTGTGCTGATACGGGACTACACAGGGAATAGCAGAGATTTTGTTTATAGATTGTGATATGGACATGAAAGTGTGTATATTCTGATACTGGGTGATAGATGCAGTCTCAAGAGTCTTGGCAAAACAATGATCTTTAACGCATTGGAATAAACACATAATGAGTATTATGTTAAAGTGGGAGGAAAAGCATCAAAGCCATTCAAGGTCAGATAAAGGTCTGTAAACACACCTTACCTGTATATATTATATATTATTTTATTATTTACTTACTTTTATATCAACTATCACTTTTTAAACAAGTCTCAGGTCATAGTGTTGAATACAAGTGCACATTTAAATTGTTATTGATTGTTTTTATTCAATATTTCTATCTTAGAGTTCCTAAGGGAAATGCTCTCTCCTGTGTGACTAAATGACTATATAAAACAAGAGAGAAAAAATACTCAAAAGAGAAATTATTTGAAAGTAACAAAATCTGACTGATTTTTACTGACTTGTGGTTCTACTCTCTGCTCTTTTTGAGCTTTGGCTTCAAAGCATTTTCCATTTTTGTAAAGGATGTACGTGTTTTTAGCACCCCCTTGTGGATATTGATAATATGTTCTGGTGTCTGCTGAAAGTAGGAGCTTGTATTTGTCTGATCCATGGCAACACAACATGGTTGTTTATACGTATAGTTTGCTGGATTGTTTGTAATATAATTCTTTAAATCTAATGTCAACAAATGTGATGACAATATCAACCTGAAAAAATATACATCTTTAAAAATAGGTCATAAATACAAAATATGTCGTTTATTTTATATCAAATGGGTGAAACCAGAGAGCAAATGTTACAGTGAGAGAAGTATAAAGTGTGTTTAACACACACATATAATAATGCAGTGTTTTTGCAAGAAATTGAAAAGGAAGGTCAAATGAAATTCCAAGTCTGTCCACTAGTCGGCAGTGTTCGCATACCATCCATCCATTATCTAATTCGCACAGTGTGTTTACAGTTAAAATTCTGAGTAATGTACACGAGGATTGCACATTTTTCTGATACATACATTGTCATAGGTTACAAAACATTCACACCTGCTGTGTTGTAGTTTGGGGAAATGTTTGTAAAACATGCACTCAGTCAATTTTCATTCTACAAAAATACAAATAATCAGTGGACAAATCCACGATTTCTGCAATTACAACTGCTAAAATGGTATGAATTAGTAGATTACAGTATTTACCAAATGATGTTCAAAGCCCATAAAAACCCCTGACCAATCAGCATCCAGAAAAGATATGAAAAAAGAGAAAGCAAGTATAACTTATTAAAAGGGAGATACAGGACAAAACTGTTGAATTTCAGTGAAAGGACTCAGTCTATGGAACAACCTGAAGAAATAAACCATTATTTTCTCGTTTAATGTTGTGTATGTCATTGTCATTTCGTTTTATACACTATGTAAATTGATTCATTGGGATAAAGGGGCAGAGTAAATAAGATTATTGGACAAGTTTGTGTTTGTATTAAATTGTCTTTTGTTTTTAAATAAATAAATTAACCTAACTAAACTTTATAAATAAGTGCACCGCCTCGCGCGCACGCGCAAGTATTCAAATCGAACACCCACCTGGGAAGCGCGCGACGCGTTGCACAAGGCCGTAAAACTTTTTACAAACCGATGGACATTTTACGACAAAATACTGGAACTTTAACGGAAAGACAACCTTAAAATGGAGGATTTTAAAGCAGGATAAAGCGGTAGAAGATGGATGGAATTACTGTTTACACCTGTGTCATCATCAGGAAGGTAAGAAGAACGATGCTAACACCGGGTCATATAAGTTTTCTTTCCATGTTTCACCTGTTGTTGCCTTCAATTCTTCTTCTTTTCATGTGTAGCTTCTTTTCGGCACAATCCTGGTAATGTTTACTAAAGTCAGACTTGTCCTAATAATATGAGCTTTGTTGAAACTAGTTTTTGTTTGTTCGCTAACATGTTTACCTGGCAGGAATACTCTAGTATGTTGTGCGACGGCGCCATATTTGACCCACATTTGACCCATATTTGACTAAAGTAATCATTTATTTCCTGAACTGACATATGGTGGTATGGATGTAAAGATATGAAGAAGAAAATGGGTTACAGTTCCCCCCCACTACTTTTCCATGGTTAAGACATGGTTTTAGGGTTAGAACTGGGTTTAGGTTAGTGCAGAGGTCTCAAACTTGTGGCCCCCCAATCAATTTCATGTGGTCCTGCACTGTCTGTTTCTTTTATTTAGAGTTATTTTACAGCATATATAATTTTTTTCAATGTAAACCAGGGTTTCTCATTCCTGGCACTGGGGAGCCACTGTTCTGCATGTTTTAGGTGTTTCCCTGCTCCAACACACCTGATTCAAATAAATGGCTCATTATCAGGCTTCATTTGAATCAGGTGTGTTTGAGCAGGGAAACCCCTAAAACATGCAGGGAAGTGGCTCCCCAGGGACCGGAGTCTAAAACTAACACTTTTATATTATATTGGGGTTTTTTCACATAACACATTTGACTGTGGGTTAAGGTAAGGATAAGGGGCGAGGGAATGCAATATGTCAATGAGTGTCCTCACTAAGATATATGCGAGTGTGCTAGTGGAGTATTAAAAGTAAGAAAGAGAAAAGAAAGGGAGAGAAAAATACAAATAATCAAACATTCTTCATCCTGTTCCATTCTTCTTCCCCTTCCTCTCCTTTTTTTACAGTTTTATTTATGTGTGTATTTCTATATTGATGTGAAGCAGGAGAGGAGGTCAGCTGATGGAGGCCAACACCTGCAGACCCGTCACTCATTTATAAAGCAACTCCCAGATCCATAGTGAGTCTATTCTTTTTTGGTGGGTGTTCCAATCATGTATAGTATTTATTTATTATTCCTTTTTTGGACATTTTCACAGGAATACATTCACATGTCGCGTATTGTTGCGCAAATGTCCTTCCACGTTCAATTGATCAATACACACAAATACTTAGAAAGTGTTAGAAAGCACATTTATGATGTGCTCCTCACAGTGCCTCTTTAGAAAAAAGAAAGAAATATTGAAATACTTACACATACAATGTTACAAATAATGTACTTAAATGACATGTGAGGACACGATTGAACTGGGTAGCCGAGCACTCAACACTGCAATATCTTTAAATTGTTTAAAATTACATTGTGTAGATTCAACACGCTTTCACATTTGTAATCAACCTTTCTCGACTAGCTTAGCTAGAGGAGATATGATGGATAGATCGATAGATAGATCGATAGATCGATAGATAGATGGTTAATCCCAGGGGACAGCTGCTTATTGCACCTATTGACCTCACACAACACCAAGTTTTGTCCTTGTCTTGCTCCATCTTTGATTTTCTGCTTTTGTGTGTTAAACTGCCCTTTATATGAAATTTAAAAAAATGTTTCTTTCTTATCAGAATATGTTGGAAAAACTTGTTTTGTACTTTGAAATGTGTATATATATATGTTTATTGTGTTTTCTGGGATGCCACTTCCCTGCTTTTTATGCTTTTATTCAGATTACTGGGTTCCTCTCTGAGATGCAAACCCTTCAACATGCAGTAGCAGCAACACACAGATAGAAATAAGGGAGAAGAGATGACACTATCAGAGACAAGCACATGTTTGCACATGGTGAGTGAAAACTTTTTTTTTTTAATTGTTCCATGGATACCAACCCCACCCCACCCCCCCAACCCAAACATGTAAAGTATATGTCTGTCTCCTTAAGGCGTGTCACCAGTGCTTTGATCACCCTGATGTGTTCATCCTGTTGCCATGAAGGGATGAATGTCACTGTCATTTAACACACCCCCCTTGAAAGAAAGAAAAAAAGCCATACATTTAAATTAAATGTGCAAGGACACACACACACACACACACACACAGACGCACATTCAGGAATTCATAATTCCATCATCAATACTGACAGTTTGTGGCATCTTGGCAAAACATTTGTCCGCGGCATCAACATCTGGCGTCAGCAGTGAGCCAAACATCTCCCAACTTCCCGTCCAGAGTCAAGTGCACTTTGTCAGCCTGATGAGTGAGTCTCATGTTGAGTTTCGTTTGAACGTCGTCATAACCTCGGAGCTAAGCGGGGCGCGCGACGCGACATGCCAGCTGAGTAACCAGTCATTAACGTTCAGTGAGGCTGTTGAGGTAAACCTATCCAGGTGAGTTATTTATAGACGAGGTGCAGACAGGATTGTTAAACGCAGCCTCTTATCTGCGAGCCCTCTTTGAAGTTTGAGCCACGGACACAATTCTGCCTTAATTCTCAGGTTTCTTTTTATTTTTGTTTTAGAGGCTACATGGTGTTATTACTCTGCAGAATATAACGTGAGCACTCTTGTTTACCTTTTCCTGTAATTCCTTGTAGAAAAGCATTTGTCAGTAATGCAACAGCAGTGATGATTCTTCTTCTTCCTCATTGTTTACCATTTCTAATCCTGATCCTGATCCAGAATCCATAAATATTGATTCAATGTGCATTCTCCTAAAATGATTTGACATGAATTTAAAGTGAAGTTTTGATTCCAGTAACTGAGTAACGGAATAATACACAACTCCTTATACGGACATCCTGGCGGGGGGGGGGTAAAAACTGCGTTTTCTTATGTGTTGTTGAGATTGATTTTATATCGCATTTTTAGTAGCAGTTATAATGTAGCAATAATTGTGCAAAATTGCAATGTACTTTTTGCTCAGGTGTGTTTATAGAGTTGGTGAAAATATTTTTTTTTATCAGATTGCCAGGTTGTGCTGAAAAAAAGGATATAAGACACTCTATATTGTACATTCTTATAGCCTCTGTATATACTGTACATTTAAACATGGTAATGGTGTGTGTTCTAAGGGTTAATGACAGCTTGCATCCATGATTATTACATTACTGCTAGAAAAATCCTTAACTACCCAACCCATCATATTCTTCCTTTTGTGGTTTCATTCTAGAACTAACCATTACCCAGGTAATTGTTATGGCCATGTTCATATTCAATCTAGAATTTTCAGACAGAGCATCACAGTATTGCTCATAGTAGGAATTTCACTGGTGTAAATAATCAAATGAATAGTTTCTGAGTTCCATTTTGTGTGCTCAGTGTTCAGAGTTCACTGTAACACTGTCCTATTTTACGGCGATCAGTTATACCTGTGCTTTTTCTAATAAAAACCAGATCCATAAGCAACATCAGAAAGAGAATTGTTATGGTTTTAAGTCTTAATGATGCTGTAATTCATGGACGGTGAAATTAACTGAAAGGGAAAGTAAGAAAAAAGGATCTTTCTTACAGTCTGATTGTGGATAGATAGATGTAGATAGTGATGTCATGATGGGTGACATCACTCTGGTTTAGTTTTGCTCTAGCGCTCTGAAAAATCCACTGTATTTAGCCATTCATGCGTGAGAGCAAGCAACACTATTATGACTGACACAAGAAGCAAAAAGCAGGAAAGCTTCTGCTTCTGCAGCAAAGTAATTGTGAAGAAACTGGTTAACTTGGCAATAATTTGCCTTTATTGTTAAGACAGCGTTCTTGGTGTGTACCGGTATTTGTTTACTTAAAGAGATTTGAATTCTTCCGAGGCTTACAGTTGATTTTGTTTACCCCTGGGGCATCAGACTCAAAAGCTGACATGTGTCAATAGATCTGAACGATCAATCTGTTTTTTTAATGCTTATTAAATAAGGCTGATTATGTTTTACAAGTTTTTTTTCCTCTTTTTTTTTTTTAAGATTTCTGGTGCCAGCTCCGTGTTTTGTCTCGGCTGGCTGGAGTTCTCTTCCTCTTCGGAGTCACGTTCACTCTCCGTGTTTGTTTGTGTTGCCTTCATGCGAGTGTCCTGCCTGCGTCCGTTACCATAGTTTTTATTTTTGAAGAATGACCGAAAATACGGGCACAGCGTGTGATGTGCAGCACTATAAAAGGAATGCAGTGTCTCATCGTACCATGCGGTCCTATCACTTTTGCCATCTTTTAATTGACAAGCCTGTTTGACTTATCATGAAGGTTCAGAAGAGTTTGAAATCATGAAATGTCCGGATGTCATTAGAACTTGTTTGTCTTTTTAAAAGTAGCGTAGGAACTAGGGCTGAAGAACTGATTTTCAAATTGCAGGAGGCGCAATATTTGTTAAATATTTGTGTGAAAAAAATCTCTGTCTATGCACATCTTATTCTATAGACTAAAGACAACGTATTTGTTTCTCACAGATCTGCACAAATATCACACAGTACTCACTTAAATATGTTTTTCGAATGAAAATGAGAATAATGATGTAAAGATTACCATCAAAATAATAGCAATTCGATGTTTATTCAAAATCGTTCTGACCTAATAGGAACTGTTGATGTCACAGTGAAGGTGTGATTCATTTGGGACGGATAATGGCGGCATCATAACCGCACACTTGTTGTATCATAATCAGCCCTAGATCTGCAACTTATGATTATTTTCATTTATCAATTGTTTTCTCGATTCATTGAGTAATCATTTGTCAAACTTGGAAATGATGATGTTCTGGAACGCCTTGTTTTTGTCCACAAACCAAAAAGATTCACTTTAAACGATTGTTTTGTTTTATGGAGCAAAGAACCCAGAAAATACTCACTTTGATTAATCGATCGTCAAAATAGTTGACGATTAATTTAGTAATCGAGTAATAATCGAGTCATAGTTTCAGCCCACAGTTACACAGTCTGAAACCACAAACTCTGTGTAGTTACATCCAGGTACCATTTGTGGCAGTGGCACAACATGTCCACTAGAGTGCACCATTGAAATGGGATTGAATAGCACTTCTTAGCTCAATATTCTTGAGATCACATTGTAGCTCAGCATTGCATTATATTGTATGTTCATTTCTCGTAATATTCAGTGATTAAACGTTTTGTTTGTTGATATAGAGTCGAGATGTTTTACTCGCCGGGTGATCAAGTAAGAGAGGCAGAAAGGCAATGACTTATATTGCATGAAATTATAACTGTTAATGAGCCGTGCCTTAAAGATAACGTTTTATACCGGCGTGCCAAATAACACTGTGCTCCTTTATTACTTACACCAACTTCCATTAATGTAGAGAATGTGCTGCTCACAGTAGTTAAAATCACTCCGGTACAGATGAGGAAAGTGTATACACACAGATGTGGCGTTGTTATGCACAGGGGGAAGCCTGCAGTCAGACTCAAAAGAAATTCAAGGGAGCATTTTGAAGAACGCAATGGGGAGGGCGCAATTTCAGAGGCCAGTTAATGTTAGAACCTCGCAATTTATGCATGCATTTCCACAAAGGTGATACAAGCCAATATACTGTAAGTGGATTATACTGTGTGTAAAATTAAATGTATTACACTGTGTCTGGAACACGTGCAGTAAAGACATCTTTATACTCACGTTAGTGGCCCTGAAAAGTCACATCAGTAACTTTAGTTTTATTTCTCTGAAATTAACCAAGGTGCCTGAAGGCATCCAAAATGATATTTAGAAGACGAGTTGTCAATACATATATTAGTCAATTTATTAGGAACACTATTAGGAGGTTTTTGGGACTTGCTCCTGAATAAAAGCTCAATACAAAATGAAGTGTGTTTTTAAACCTCTCTATGAACAGAAAAAGATTTCACATAATGTTCTGTCTTGGCATAATGTTTGCACATGTACATAAACATTATATTGATGTACGTCAAACTATGGTTATATTGATAATTCACAGTTTATTTTGAATTATTGTCCAGCCCAAACTGAACGTATGTAGGCCATGATCTTATAAAAATCAGTCTTCAGACGTCCCACATTCTCACTACTCTGAATATGCTACAGTGTCTACGCTGTCACAAAACCCTGAGCTCCCAAAGAGCAAAGCTTGTGTGTGGTGACGGCTGATCTTTTTGCTCTGTGAACTCTGGGGCTGTCTGGAGGAGAGGGAGGGAGAGGAAGGAAAGGATAGGATAGGAAAGGAAGGAGGAGACGACGGCGACGACAACGGGGGAAAAGGCGCCACATTAAAAGAGGAAGTTCATCCTCTGATAAACACATAGCTACACATCCCACTGGACCCACTGTCTGAGACGGCAGCCAGTGCTAAATGTGAGCTTGTCTGAGCTGCACCACTACAAGGGGGGAAACTGCATGGAATTCGTGTTTTGTCCCTAGGTTGTTCGTTTGAGAGCGTTAGAGGATTTTAATGCGCCTCTCTGTACCTCACAGTTTCCATTCAAGGGGCTCTCTCCAGACGCAGTGCAGGGCTTCACAGAAGACATGCATAATCACTGTAGAAGGGAGGGGATGAAACAAAGAGATGTGTAAAGCATCATATACATATGGCACTTTATATTGTACCCCTTTCAGGTATTCTTATGGGTGTTTCGGATTTAGGTTTGATTTTGAACATTGTTACACACAAAGGAAACAGCTGCAGCTCAGGTACTTCAAAGGGGGCCCCGGCAATCCCACATAGACAGACCACATTTCAGGGGAGCACGCTGTGCCGTGCTGCACTGTGCTACAGACAGACGAGAGCTGTTTAGGAGAAGGAGAGACTATGACTTCTCATTAAAACCCACCACTGTTTTCCACCACAGATTACACTGCTAGGGGAAAACTACACACATCTGCAGCTGAAAGATGCAGGGTTACATGATTGGAACTGTCAAATAAAGCATACACTCTCAAAGCAAGTGTTCACAAAAAAATGACAAAACATTCTTAATGGAAATGATTGACAGGTTGTTTACCGAGGGATTCCAGTCGTCTTGATGTTTGGCGGTGTCTAGCTTTTCGCAGACGGCGGCTTGCTTTCAACCTGTTTTTTGTGCCGTACACCTAGTCTACGCCCCGGATTCACAACGGAACAGTTTAAAGGCCAGAAAACTCCACAGGCTTGTATAGAGCGGGGTACTGCACACGCAGCTGACCCCAAAGCTACACGTGCAGTTTGGGAATACTTTGCAATTCCAGGGTGGCACGAAATATGTTGCCGTCCTGACTCATGAGGTTTGATTAGTGATGCACAGGCAGCAAAAACCAATATTTAAATTAAAAAAATAATACAGCCCTGAATACGGATTTGACTCACCGGCGTCACTATCCTAAGTATATCCTAGCTGAGCTGACAGTGGGATAATGGTGGACACAGCGTTGAACAAAATGGAACTCCTCCAAATCCTGCACTTCACATTATCAGGGACATTCCGTATCCTTAAGTTAGACAGATTGTGTAATTCTTGTTATATGATTGATTGTGTGGTTTTCTTTGTGATTCCCACTCCCAGTCAATACTGTGCACCTAAATGTGATCAAAGCGATGTCCTGTGCGTGCGTTTTGCTGCAGTATCGGACACGTAGCTGAAGGTCGTAATAACTACATCCTCGAACATGTTAAAACCAGCATGCTTTATGCTGTTTCTGGTTCACCTTCAAACTGTTTTAAGGCCATTACCCCTCCCTGTTACCTTTTGACCAAATCACAATTCAGGACAAATGTAATCTTAACATTTGTCCCATAAGATGCAGTGAGAGATGTAAACCCATCCTTGATGTACATACTATCTGTACATAAGTGCTCTCAGTTCCATTTTTTTCCCCCTTGCACATGCAACATGAAACAGTTTTGGGGTGAATATGTGTATTGTGCCACCAGCAAGGGGTTATTTGGAGAGCGCAGAGACATTTATTGGTGAAGCCAGGGGTGGTGCACTTTCATTTCCTGGTTTTAATGGAGATAGTCCGCATGGGTCAAAGCGAAACTTAATGTAAGGCTTTTATTTTCCAGATATGAAAAACATGCAAAGTAGAAAGGAAACCAATATCCCAGTTTTTTTATCCCCATTTGTTGCCATGGCCACATAATTGGTCATTTTTTTGCTGCCAGCCAGAATCAATGTCACTAATTGTTATTGCCCCTTTCTTTGATAACGGGAGGGAGCAAGAGTTGTCTCCTGCAATTTCAGGGCCGAGTCACACGCTTAAATAAAGTATTATTCCATACTGTGACATTATCTAGGGCAGCTTCACTTCACAGCCAATGTCCTTTCACAGTCGGCATGGTGCCTGCAAAATCACTGCTACACAGTGACCTGATTTGGAAGGACTGCGTGTTACAGTGGCACACGACACAGCCATGGAATCTCAGCTGCAATTATGGCACATCACACTTGTAAACACCTGAGATCCATACAGATGCGGTGTAACCGGAATGTCACTGGCCCTTTGTGTGCGTGATATCAGCAGTAAATTGTTTACTTATTATATTTTTCTTTTTAAGCTCGGGTTAAATGTGTGTGTTTTTTCCCTCTCCTCTGGCATTGCAATTTAGTACACTGTCAAAGAGTCACCTAAGTGGAAAAAGTGTAAACATGATAATTGACCACAATGTTTAGAGCTGCATTGTCCAGTGTGGCCTCTGGATGGCAGTGTCAGGCTGTGCCACGTGCCGTCAGCCCGGGCTCTCTCATTAGTGAGGTCTAGCAGGCCCCCTCAGACATGTCTCATAAATGTCAACACCAATACAGCGGGGGACAGTGGGCCTGGATGTAACAAACACAGACGCCATGAAAGTCCACTCTGACTGTCAAATCAATCACCCAGGCTGGCCGCATGTTCACACCTCACATGGAAACTACCTGCAAGTTGGCATTCGGTTGGTTTAAAGATGCAAGAAAAATGAATCCCTGTGGGGTTGTTAGAAATTATTTTGGTCTTGAGTGGAAGATGAAATTTCTACCGCACAGTGTGCAGACCTTAGCAGTGGTGTCTGTGTGCATATGCCTGTATACAGTATACAGGAAGTTATTCTCACCTTGCTGTGGTCAGTGTGTCGCTACTAAGCCCCCCCCCATATCCAGCCTGCCCTCTCCTCCGCCCTCCTTCCCTTTGCCTTTCCATTCTCTTTCTTCTTCTCTTTCCCATTATCAAGCAATGTGCTGCTTGCACTTCTCTCCATTCTCTTCCAATCGGGCCACAGGAGCAGGTGTATTGGAGATAAGTTGCGCTGTGCTTTGTTTTCGCCCCGACACTGTCATTAATCATTGCCCAAGCCACACTTCAGCATATAATAATAAGGACTGGCTGCTGTGTGGGGGCTGCCGCCCAATTGCCTTTCATTGCGCGGATGCCAAATTGGAGGTGAACGGCCATAGCCAGACACTACTCCCCTGTCCCCAGACTGTCTCATCATTTAGGTATTTATCCATCTCAGCCTTGTCTGTGGAGCTTCTCTCTTCCCTCCCAAGAGGCCCAAGATTGTTAGGGGGAGGATCAGATTTGTTGCTCCGGCTTTTTGGCTTTGATTCTGTGCCTATAAGTTAGGGATTAGAAGCAAATTTCCCACAGGGCAGTGTTGGATTTGCTGCTGTTTAACTGTTTAACCTGTCTTAGTCTTGTATGGCAAAGGGGCGTTGGAAAGAGGGAGCGAGAGGAAGCAGGGTTTGCAGAGAGACTGGTCAAGAGGCCCAGAGAGACCCATGTGGGTTAAGCCAGAGCCAGGTCAGCATTGATAAGAGGGGACTGCCTTATCCATCACCTCTCCAGTGCAGATGTTAGAGTACTACTCTGTGTGTGTGTGTGTGTGTGTGTGTGTGTGTGTGTGTGTATTTGAATAGCTTCCTCAGAGTACCACAGGCCAATAAATCTGGATCATATTGGTCCTCCTTCAGTTACAACCTTTACGTCTTGCCTGTAACACACATGTAAAATTTATGTAGCTACAGTATGTTTTTCACTGATAGGGCGGTGGGTTTTCATTCATGTGGAGGCGACAGAAACTTGATCTTTGAATCAACTTTCAGTGACTCTTATATGTGAAATCTTAAAAAAAACATGCATATGTGTTTCACAGCTTTAAACTGAAAGAATCGTGTTTGTTCAATGCCAGATATAATGTGACAGAATAAAAAACCAAACTAAACCGTCAAAGTAGGAGCACTCAAAGGTAAATACAGTAGAGTTTATTGAAACCAAGAATTGATAGTGCTGCAGGTTATACCACCAGTTTAAAAGTCCATGTTCTGGTGCTTGGTGTGAGTCTCGGGACAGACAGTGGTACAGAACCAGCAGGAGGATCCCTGTCCTGTCAAACATAATCCAGGTGGATTAAAGTGATCTGAGGGGATCTTTGGAGTCTTGACTATGACGGTGGGCTCTTTGCTTTTTACAAACAAGAGCTAAATCCTAAGGACTGAGTGGTCTGGATTTTGATCTCAGCCGTCACCACTCTACTCCTGCGCACAGGTGTGTTATGAACCTGTGCAACAAACGACAACAATGTCAACAAAAACCAAATGGGCGGCTGGATGCTGTTGCTGTGCTCATTGGCGTGATCTCAACTAGGGATGGGCATTTCAAGAAAAAATGCAATTTGAATATTTGAATAACCTATTCCACGCACTCACTGTTTGCTTTCTTTGAAGTCACACAGAGTTTTCCTTTTTTCAAACAATAATGCATGAGAGCTAGTGGAAATAATGCAGGCTGCACAGTGTGTTGAGCAGCTAATGAGATGTATTCAAAGACGCTGGTAAATTTTTGTTTTAAATCTAATTACAAATAGTTGCAGATTTTTTTACTAATGAAATGAATAATCAAATATTCAGACAACAGGCTTGAGTGTCTGGGGTCAAGCTCAAATCTGCAGAACTCTCATTACTCCGACAAACAATACCTTTCATAATTCCAGCAGTTTGACACGTGTCGGCTGCTCTACCCTTGCAGACGGTCCCATTCTGCACCTTTGAATCTCTGTTTATGCATATCTTGTGAACTTCTATATCATTCTGGCATGTAGACAGTAAAGAGCTCCATGTCTCCTTTGGTGCTGTGGAAATATACTGCAAAACCGTATTGATCTTTAATTAAAGAAGCTCTTAACCTTGGCTGGGCACGGGACCCCCAGGCCAGTGAGTTAATTAATGTACTAATAGTCATAATATTTGTGCTGTGCACGGGAGGTACATAAAAGATTATCTATTGTATGAGCAGTTTATCAGCCCAATGATGCTGGAGCCCCGTGCTGTGCGTATATCAATATTATGGGCAAAAATCTGCAATACAGACAGAAGGAGAGGAATTGTTGGTCTTTTAATATCTCCTTCAGTTCATCAGCACTTTAGCAAGGCCCCCGTTTTTTTTTTTTTGTTTTTTTTCTTCCCGCCTCCTGGGATTCTCCTCTGATCATAACCAGGCAGCAATGGTGGGCCTTTACGGGCACTAATGCTTTGCTACCTTGACAACACACGGCAGCCATAAGCCCTGTGAAAAGACCCACTCCTTCTCCAGATGAGTCAGGGGTCCCTCTCCACCGTTTACCCCACACTCCCAAGGAGTGTGTCTCATCCCTGGATCAAAACCTCATACTACTGACCTTTCATTTGCCCCCACCAACCAGCAGACCCCCTCATAAACAGCTCCTGCTGAGGGAGGGAGGGAGGGAGAGAGAGAGGAGGGAGGGAGGGGAGGTGTGCATGGAGGCCCAGACACCCTGTGATATCACCCTTTATAGCTGTATTGATTTCCTCTCAGGATGCAACTATTAACATTGAGCGCTGCTATGGTGCTGCTGTGTTGTGCAGGTAAGAGCGAGCTCACACCCCCGGCCTTGTGGATTGTATATATGGTAGTTGGGGGTTGGATGGGAGGCTGGGGGACGCACAGGGGAGGCACATGCTTTTATAATTAAGGTCAGCTGGGATGCATTACAGCATTTGGAGGTGTTAAAACGGGCCCTCCTCAGAGAGTATGTTGGCATTGCCCACGCTCGTAAATTAGCCAAGCTCCCTGCTGATGTTAGGAACAGTAGATGTGAGGAGGAGGGAGGGAAAGGGAGAACATTAGGTACTTGATTGGATGTAGACATGGAGCCGCATTTGATTGTATTGGATTTTTATTCAATATCGTTTTCCCAAATCATTGATTTTTATGTATGCGTTAAAAGGAACCATAACCAACACGTCGCAGTTAAAATTGAAATCCAATAAGGTCTTGTACGCCGCTCGCAGTTTAATAATTTTAATTAACCACGCATGCCGATTCCTCGCGGTTTACTTGTAAAAACACTGAGCCGACATGACAAATTATACTATATCGTGCATTTAAAAATGGAGTACCACATGCTCAAAAACAAAAAAGAAACATTATTGGGTTTGTAAAAAGATTAATTTGGACAGATGTGGAGCTGTCAAATGGAAGAGAAAAAAGAAGCTTTTATAGTATGTGCTCGTATAATAGCACGTAAAAATATACTGTGTGTTCTATAATCAGTGGTTTGGTCTTATTTGCCTCATAATTACACAGAATGTTTTTGCTTTGAGCACAAAGTACATGTTAATGCTAACCTTCCAGGTAACTAATGGTCATACAATGTTAAATAATGGGCAGGTGAGTCAACAGATGCTCTCAGTTGTGAGTGTGAGCTCTCTTTGGACCAGCTCTGGCTCCACCGAGGCGGGTAAAACAAAGCAGGGTCCTTCACAGTCACAATGGGGATACTGTCAGCGAGGATGCGGAAGAGGGAGAGGGAACAAACAGAACACAAGAGTTTCACAAACAACCTGTCAGAAGGCATTCAGCAGGACAGGTCTGACTGGGACACCAGGCTTACACCCTGCACCAGGGGTGAGGCAGGGGTCACCTCTCTGATGCTCAGTGGGGAGGAATATGACAAGCAGAAAGAGAGAGCGTGTGAGAGACGACGAGTAGGAGGCTACATGGCGTTTTCATACTGCTGATTTTTCGACATGCGGATTTTATCGTCTGAAGTCGGGTTATGCAACATGTTGTGTCGTTGTTTTGAGACAAATTCACTTCACGTTTTTGAATTCCAAGGCATAGGATACTTATCTTTTTATTAGGTTATGTGTATCATTCACGAGCATTAAATGCTCCTTTTCCACTACTTAAGTTTAAAACGCCAACTCAACATTTAATGTTTAATCATTGATCATTCTGGCAGTTATTTTCTTTTGATAAATAAATTATTAGTTTGCACCAAAATAATGTCAAGCTGTGAAAAGAGTCGGCGCAAATCTCCAAAACTCAAGTTAATGTGTTCAGGTGTGATTTGACTAATTCAGTGTAAATGTCAAATATGAATCATAATGCTAAACATCGAGGATGAAACCAAAATATTCGACTTAAATGATAGTGCACAGTCACTGCACTGCACTTGGACGGCTTATCACTATTCTATGAAGCATTAGATGATTACATTGAAAACAGTGCCTTTTTTTTGATGTAGCTACTGTTAAAGTTACAACAAGGACAAAGCAGAATTCAAAATACTGCGTGTGTTCTTCTTTTAATGAGTCATTATTGTCATTTTGATTTCCTGTCATTGATTCCAGTTTATTGGTAGGTATATTTGGCCCCCTGTGACATATTACCCAGTCATCACCCTTTACCCTCCTGAGACCATGAGTTACAGCCTGGGTCACAGACTACAATTGTCTGTTTGCTAACCAGCACTGACCTCGCCTTAAAGTGCCTTTTTGTTTTTGTTAAAGTTTAGTTTTTTCTTGTGACTTCTTTATATTTGTTCAACTTTCCCTTGTATAAGAAGTACAATTTTTAACAGCTAAATACACACTGACTCACATTTTATGTCCTCTGGTGTTTTTTACCTTGAATTTCCTCGACTAAGCTCATGACTAAACCTTCGTGTGACTTAAACTATTGAACCGATACGCTGACGCAATGGCGGCACGGTTTGATAGTGATTTCCCGTCGCTAAAATTCATGTTTCACAAAGCATTGTTGTTCGTCCTCCGTTGATTTAAGCAGACTTTAATGAGACTAATGAGTATTAGAATGATTAGAGAGCGTGTGCACAATGAGGAACTAAGTGTAGTGTAGACGAGTTTAATTATTTCCCCGCATCATGGGGGTTGCTTCCTGCATTATGATGATGCCAGATTCTGCATTACGAGTTCGACATATCAATCTTTTAATGCACACCTTTGCTTTTGCAGGATGGGATTAAATCTCTTGTACAGCGCTGGACTGTCACACAAAAACACAGTAACAGGCCTCAACCTGCCACTGCTGTTCACAGGTGTTTTTTTACACCAGTATTTATTTGACGTTATGTTAAATTGTCCCCATAAAGCTGCTCTTGGCAGCACCATTCTCTTAATCTCTTTGTGAGCCACTTAAGTATACCGCTGGGGGTTAGTGTGTTCCATGGACCCAATATGGTTGCTTGAAACTGAATAAATAAGGCCAGTTTAGTTGGGCTGTGTCCCTTTTATCCAGAGAGAGAGAGAGAAATGCATGTTGTTAGCGGTGCTATAAAAGTCATAAATGTATATGGTAATATTTGCCTCGGTCCTTACCTCTAATATAAGTTTTTATCTTTTACATTTTTGGCATTTGAAAGAAAATGTGTTTTTACCTTTTCATATATATTAGGGATGTTAGAAAATCTAGATGCACTAAAATATCGATATTTAAATGGTATTATATTGTACAGATTCCTTGAATCGCTGTATCATTATAGAATTAAGTTCTTCACAGTGGTTTGTGTTGTATTTAAGCCTCCAACCACTAGTTGGCAGCAGACTATTAGGCTATTTGACTCTATTCTATATTATTATACGCGTTAATATCGAGTATAGGTTTTGGAACCTTGGTGGTTCTGTTGTGATCCTGAGGTCTGTTGTCCACATGCAGGCGGCCATAAAAATGAGGAGGGCCTAACTCTGTCGAGACCACCTCTATTCACGGCCCCGGAGCCACTGGGCGCTAAGTGGCAGCCGGAAAATCACAGTGTAGGGATCAAGCACCGGGGGAAAGAGAAGGTCTGGCCCCATATAAGGGTACAGTACAGCATAATGTGTTCCTTTTTTAAGAAAGCTGCAGTATTATTATACACTGAAAAAATTCAAAATCGATATCTGTCTGCTTTATCGTGCCAAATAGTTTCTCAAGTCTTACTTTTTTTGCTTATACAAAGAGACACTTCATTATATCGGGCAAAGCCTCACCATGCATTTCTGCTGAATTTCAGGGGCAGCGCCGTTTTCCTGCAGCAATTTACACTCACACAATTATAGCGTCCTGGTGCAGATATGGTGTCGGCACCTCCTCCTTGACCTCTGCCCTTTTGCGAAGCAGTGAAAAGTGTGTTTCTTGATTAATGGCCAGCCGAGGTACGCGGTTTCAGCTCCCAAACTGAGGTGACAGTCTCCGAGGCTCTTTATGGAAATTAACTGCAAAACATAGCCAATTAGACCTGTGTTATTTAGAACGACTCAGCTTTTCACCCCGAAATAAAAGCAGCCCGGGATAAGACCTGTACATTCACGCTGCAGCAAATTAATGTGAAGTTGGTGGCCTGCCAGTAAGACGGTCCATCTAAAATGGGGACATTAAAAGCATGAAGGCAAGTTTTGTTTCAGCTGTAAATTACTGCACAACAGAACACAGCATGATTAAAGACTGGGGGGGTTTGAAAAACACTATATATTTAATATAAAGTTGGTTGCGATCAATGTTTATAGGACTTTTTTCTCTCTGTGTACTTTGGAACATTTTTCCCAGGTTCTGCAGCTTTTATTCTAAATGTGTAACTTGGAATTAAGCATCTGTATGAAGTCTTTTCTCTCCACCAAACTAAAGATCCCTGAGCCTGATGCGCTGTCTTAATTTCCCCCTTTCTCAGGTCACTGCTAGAGCGACAGCATTAGAGTAAGGAGGAGGGCCCTCACTCTATGTGCAAGAATACACTGTGGAAGTTGCAAAGGGCAGAGTCTCTAGGAAATCTACTCTTTCTTTGAAAAAATGTCACGGGAGAGATAGGAGATTGGCACCACAAAGAGCCCAAAATAGCACGGGTTGCTACGCGTTGTCAGACAAGATTTGGGCTGAGACATTGACTTTTGTTCTGCAAAGTATTGGCCCCTGAAAGGGAGATGGGAGGTGTAAAAATTGTGATTTCTCCTCTTCCCCTGGTTATGTGCGATACATTACCCCGCTGATAATGCATGCGGCTGGGACTGAGGTTTGTAACGTCACAATTATTCCTTGTCTGCAACAAATGAGGTGCACTTAGGATTGGGATAGATGTGGGAAATGGGTAAATATAGAGAGTAGTTTTTTTTTTAGGTGAGTGGATTCAGTGGTTACAGTGGTAGTTTTTCATCAACGGTATAAAAGCTGTCAGAACCCCACTGCTTTCCCATAACTCCAGCGCGCCCAGATTCAGCAACGCTTCCTTCTGCCATCCCCATGATAACAAAGGCCCCATATATTTTATGCGGCTTTGCTCCTTGTCCACATAATAGGATTATGTATAATAATTTCTACTAATTTACAAAAACAAATCACATGGCACAGCTTAAGAGTTTGCCAATCATTTCTCCATAGCTGATAGATCAAAGCGAAGAGCAGGGACTGCAGAGCCTGGCAGTAGGTTGACCCTGGTCAGGCATTTTTAATGAAAGGGTTAATCTCTTCAGAGGTGACCATTCAGGAGCAAGCAGTGTGACCAAATGAAGAATTCAGGTCTGGGATAAGAGGGAGAATAGTGGTTTTGAGGGTGCTGTTGGGTGACAGCAAGGGAGGCCCTGAGGAAAGACTGTGTGTTGCTTCCCTATAGCACCCTGTAAAAAAGAAAGAGAAAAAAGTCAGGCAGTTTGCAGAACCTATATGGCTTACAGGCCCAAGGCTGTTTCATACATGACTACATACATGTAGATTAAGAAATTCTTTGCCCATAATTTGCCCAAAAACGCGGTTAGGAGTAATCTGATACACGTTCCCAGTTAGTCCAACTGTTGTTCTCCTCCAAAAGTACCTGCATGCACTTAAGAATCCTGGCAGTTTAAGGATAAACTTTGTTGTGAAGCACCTCTTGTGCTACTGTAAGCACACTTGCCCTCTTCTGAGTAATTAGACTTGAATACCGTCCAAAAGGAAAGAGGGAGAGAGAGAGAGAGAGATGGAGAATAAAAAAAAAAGATGCTTTTATAAATGTATAAGCCTTGGCTGGTTAAGGAGGTTTAGAAATCTCATCATGACAGTGGTAAAATGGGCCTCTTAGTAATTAGGAACAAATGAAATTGCTTATCACTTACCGAGTTACTGTGCCAGCCATTTGGCTGTGTTCGGAGGGATTAATCAGAGGGCTATTGACATTACATTGTTCCACAATTATCATTCATACGCTTTATGGTAATTGGGCACTTTTTTTTTCTTCTCTTCCACAGAGGAATTAAGGTGCCTGCGTAATTCCAGACAAAATGAACATAGGCAAACACAAACATTAATCAAATTCCTGAAATAACGCAGCAACATTCCAGTTGCTGATAATCACACAGTGACATTACTGTGAGTGAAATGTTAAAAAGGAAACCTATCAGTTTTCTCTGAAATGCCACGTTAATAATTCATTCACAACAGTGAGTTGATGACATATCTGTGTCTAAATTAACCAGCGGGTGCTCCGCGCACCATTATCTAAATGTTTGTTGGCTGGAAACGTGAAAAGAACGGATTCATTATCAACACGCTTATTGTGCGAAATTAACAATTCATGTGCGATTTCTCCATAAGATCGGCTGCCCCGTTGCATTACGCGGCCTTTAATGAGAATAAGAGCAAACCGCAGGGCGACGTCGGCGCAATAAAGCCCGGCGAAACACACTATGTTTTCCGAAATGCAATCAAAAGTAAGATGCGTTAACTCCTCCCCTGTGCTCTTTTTTTCCAATACCTTTACTGCAACATGTGAAAATTACATGTCATTGTTCTAATGGCCCTGGGGGGGTGGGTTGATAAAGGGAGACTTTGCCTAATGCTTCCATAAACGTGTTAGGCAAAGTCCAACAGGATGTAATTGCATCTAATATATTTACAGAGGATTGATTTCCCTCCCACGATCCACCCACCAGGCAGCAACAAGCTGCGGTCACTTCACCCGGGTCACAAAGGACGAGCTCTCTTTCCACTCTGTCCTCTTTACGCCAAGTAACAAGGCCGAGCCACAGGGACTATGGAAAGTATTAAGGTGCAGCTTAATTAGGTAATTAGTCAAAGGCCATGACGATCCCTAGGAGGCGAATACCTGTGACCTCTTGATCCTGGAGTTCTTAACACATGTCTGGTGACTGTACAGGAAAGAGCGTCACCTTAGTCAAGCAGCCAATGTTTTTTTATTTATTCATTACTCTTCTTCTTTTTTGGATTTAATTACTCCCTTACTGCAGTAATTGGCCTGCCCCCGTCTTCCCTGAAGAAAAATAAACCTTTGGCAAACTCGAAGCACTTAACTTCGAGAACGAAGTTCCTGAGAATTGACACAGGCAGTGAGAAAGCACGAGAATGGGGAAAGGGATGGAGGAAACTAACCAGGTTGATATTTTTTCACTCTCCCATCCCTTTCTTTTCTTTTTATCAGGTTACGTGACTGGAGGCTTCATTAATCACCAGCTCGACAGCCTCTGCCAGGGGGAACTAACTGCATTTGGCCCAATTAGGCGCTGTAGAGACAATAGGAACAGCACAAGTTGTGCCTCTATGCCAGGAGCCAAGCGTTGCCTCCCTGTCATTACCTAGAGAAAGGGAAGAATTAACCCCTACCAGCTTCCCTGCTTTCCTCCATTGATCCGAGGCTTTTGTGGTGTCCCTGGAGCACGCCAGACAATTACAGATATTATTACATCTGCATTGATTTTTTTAAAGAGAGCAGAGTGTCTCCAAGCAATTAAAAAAATTACAGTTCGGAAGTGGGCCAATTAAAATGCCCCCAGCCCTGGAGAATGGCAGCAGTGTTGGTAGGAATGGAGAGGGATGGACATGACTGTCAGAATGTTGCCTTTTCTTTTCTTTTCTTTTTCAATAGACAATAGTGTGCAATTTCACACGTGCTTATGCAACAGGACACATGCACAGGCGCATGTCCTTTGTTACGGCAAAACAAGAGCTTGAATGTTGCTTTACTGTCAAGGAAAATTACATTTTTTTCATTTAAATACATTGGGGGGCAAAAAGGCTTAACGTTTTTAAGTTGATTGATTAGTAAAAACTGTAAAAAGAGATGCTGAAAATCTGACCATTCCTCTTTTGAAATTTAGCATCAGTTGACCACTGATAACTGTAATTAATATGTTCATTCAAGTTTCGGTACATAATATCTTCCCTAATCTCACTTTTAACTGAAACTAGTTTGCCAAACACACATTGTCATTTGAATATCGGACACGTTAGGGTAAATGACTTAGCTGTAATTTAGGATTTCTGTCCTGGCGTCATCGTGTGTCATCACACCGCCTGTCTCATAAATAATGTGGTATCATACCTTTTCCATTTGTCCGACTAAAACCCTGAAACGTGCGCGGGCGTTCTCGCCCTCTTTTCGTCGATCTTTCGTCGTCTATCTCTTGACCCTTTTCCCCCCACGCTGTCACGGACGCGTCCTCCCGTCCATGTTTCACTTGGACCTTGGTGTCGCTTTTACCCTTGGAGCAAAGTTGGCCTTTAACCATGGCCATCTGACCAGACTTCCTGAAACCACAAAGAAAGAGAGAGAGCGCTAATTGGAGCTTTGAGTAGATGGAAGACTGGCTGTGTAGAGATAAGGGCTCAATGTGATGCAAATGAAGCCTGCATCCAGAGGCTGCACGGTCTCCTTAAGGCCTATTGTTTTCATGCTCTGTAATTAGAGTTCGGGTAGGAATTCCCGCGTATTATTGCTGTGTTTGGTTGTTGACTAAAAACGCACACACTTGGACTCACCTTGGAGTGCTTTGACTTGAGCAGGTGTGCTTTGGGATTATTCAAACCAGTTTATGACTTAGGAAGTAAACAGTGCATCCAAATAAGAACGATGAAAGACACCGCGGCACCTGGAAACCAAAACAGAGAGAGAGTGCATTTTAAATTAAAACCACTTTTGGCAAACCGAGAAGGGACAATCCAAGTGTGGTTCTGAGCTGCACTCGTTTTATCACCTGACACTCTGCATGCGTTTGAAGTGGAAAAATCGCTGTGTCTTTAATCCATGGAACATTCAAATAAGTTTATTTCTCTCAGATTAAAAGCAGTAACAATAGCAGGCTGCTGAAAACAAACAAATGGCGACGAGGCTGAGGTTTCGGCTTACGAGTAATCTCCCCCATACATTGTGGTCTGTTTCATTAACTGAAATGTATTATTATTGTTTATCTTTTGAGGTCCCTGATAAAAAAAAACAAAACAGCCATGCTTCCTCCTTGGATTACAGAGTTAGAAAGGGTTCAGGGGTGGCTTGCCAGTGTAATCCACTAAATTCTTTTCCAACAACAACATACGCTGGAACATGGGAGAAAAAAAAAGAGGGACTTTTCAACAACCTGAACACCACAGTGCATTTCATTAGCACTAATTTCAGAAAATAATCATCAAAAGGGAAAGGAGTTTGGGACTGGGGTGTGTTTATAGAACATCCCTGGAAGCTGTGATGATGCGTCGTCTCACGTGACCCTAAAATCCTTTAGCCGACCTTTAGCCACCTGATTTTACACGTAGTAACTGGTTTGTTGTGACAGCTCCACTTCAGCAGATGCTTTTGTGCATTTTATCGTATAAATGGTGCTTATACTTCACCGATCATGTTTGGCTGGGTTGTGCATGGGTGTGTGACCTTTTCCCCGTTTGACACTTTTCCTGTGTGACATAAAATGTTAAGTAGTGTTTTCTTTAGCTCTCACACTTACACATCATCAGTTGAAGTAAATATGAAGTCAACTTCCGAAAGAAAAATATTGGCTGATAACCAGTTGAGCTTGTCTGTGTCCATACAGATTAGCCAATCCTCACATTCCACCAGTGGATTAGGAGGGCCGGGAGAAGCTGCGTTATTTTGGCTGAATATACTGTGACATAAAAGGGACATTTGGATCAGCTTGAAATAAAATATCCCAAAAAATCCACCTGGAATTGTCGCATTGGGTCCTTTTCAGGTAGCCGACTATAAAATCTATTGGTTACAATTCAGCTGTTGTGGATTTATGATGAAGGAATGGAGCCAAACCAAAGCTATGCAGAGAATATTCCTTTGGGATTTATTCAGACTATAAGCAGTGATCAGACAGCTATGACTCACGTTTACACTTTTAGCCCACAATCATTCATAACAGTCACCTCTGAGAAAGCACCCCCCCCCACTGAAGTGAAACACCCCCAAAATCATTAAAATTTAAATAAAATGATGTGACCTGCCTTTCTCGACAGTCAGTGTGATGACACGCTCTCAGATCCCGTGTGCAGGGGTTTGAATGTGGTGAAATGTAAATGACTGGATGCACGGAGGCCCAAATGGGAAGCTAGATTCTACATGGGTCAAAGACAGGATGACTATAGAAGCGAGATAACCGTAGAGAGGGAGGAGGGAGAGACTCTCACTTGAACTTTAACAGCGGACACACCGTGCCACTTGCATTATGGTGACTGTTGCATCAAGGGGCCCTTTTTTCAATGTGCACCCCAGGATTTTTGGTCTTCCCGAAAAGCAGAATCACCCTCAGATTTAAGACTGAGCTGCTAACGTGTGTCGCAGAATCCGATATCAGATGAGTCGAGGGACAAAAAATATACGACGAGTTTTAAAACGTCATCCGATTCTATTTATGAAAAATGTGAAAACGCACTCGTTGGGTATTGTGCAAGGTATCCAGTTCATGCCCGAAGCTTGTGTTTATGTCATGCACTTCACCCTTTTACTGCCTGTCAGTGCCATTATACACACGCATTTCATTCATGGTGTCTGACACGTCTTGCTCTATCAGTCTGCTGAAACGCATACTCTGTGCTCCCTCCAAGCTCAAAGCTGCCTTTTAATAGCAACGATGCCTCCTTGTTAGCCAAGAAAAAAGGTCATGCGATTGGATTTCCGAGCTCTGGAAATCCCTAGGTATTTACCTCAAACATGGAGTGTGCCTCACCCCTCCCAGCTCACCTTTCATTTTCTCTAACTGCACCCATGCTGGTTTGTCAACCATAGACAGGATCAATTAATCTGCTCCGAACAGCATGGAAGATTTAAATTGTCCACACACACAGGCATGTGGCCGAAAAGTCCATTTTGTCTATTTATAGTCCGTGTCACTTAGTGCTGCGAGGACTGTAGACAAAAGCTTGTCAATTAAAAATAGACGGACCTAATCATCTTTTTCATAGCTATATATTACAATCAGTTTTTTTCCTCACAAAGTCTTGTGCACTTCAGTCTCCCAAAGATAGACATTTAACTCGGCACGTCCAATTTATTCATGTCAGAAATGAACAGGATGCACGCGGTAACTGCTGTGAACATTCCGCGCCGTTGTCTTATGTATAAAGGAGAGAGCGAGACCACGTTGTTTTCCTTCAATCTCGGCAGCGCAGAGGAAGATGAAAAAGAACTCGGTGATTTGTGACTCATTCCTTTCTTCCGCCTAGAAACGGGGCAGGTACTGCAGCGTGAGATCCGCGCAGAAGCCCCCGAAGCCAGCAAGTGCCAAGCCGTGTCAAAAATGACATGCATCTCCTGTTTCCATGTCATGCCATGCATGTGATGTGATGGGCGAATGAAGGCAGTTCCTGCAGAGAATCGTAGGGGGTCATTATTAAGCCTCTTAAATTAGCGCCCCCTCCTCACACAGCCCTTGCAATTTTCCAGGATCCACACACACACACACGCTGAACTCAACACATCAGAATTGACAAAGAAAATCTCCTCTAAAGTTTACTTGCAGCAAACTCATTTCAGATGTGATTGAATTGCACCTGTATGGCGCGACCCGTTTAAACTGAGAGTCACTGCGCGGACGCCGCGAGAACCCATTTAAGCAGAACCATGTTGTTAGCTGGCTATAGACTGTGCCGATTGCATGTCCTGTGCGGTGCAATTTACATGTCTCTCCATCACACTCACTTATATGGTTCAACTCACAAGAGCGCTACTGGTTAGATCACTCGTGGGGGAGGGGAGATGAAGAACATCACCGGTGTAATACCATATGTATGTGCACTGCAGAGGTATAGAGTGGGTGGCAACAGCAGCACAAAGCTTAACCTCCATTACCCCTGGACACAATCCTCAATGAAACACAAATGACACCATGAGAAACCTGGTTCTGGTTCTTCTCCTCCCCTTTTTGATAGGCAGGATCCACCACTTTAGCATCCTCCTGGTCCATCTATAGACTCCTAATTTTCCCCCCAGATTAAAAAGACCTCGGCCCCAAGGTCATCCTCCAAAGGAGTGGCTGCTTTCCCTCGGGAGAGAACAACTTTCTTTTCCTAATCACACCTTTTGTCTCACTTTTACTCCACTCCCTCCCAGTCTTCTGTGTTTGGATCTATGCATCACAGTGTTTTCCCCCGCTCTCTGCTCCACTATCGTGTATATGTATATTTACAAGAGTGCACATAACTGGTGTCTGGGGAAGGGTAAGGAGCAGTGGGGAAGGGAAGCCATTAGGGGAATAAAGAGAGGTGCTGCCTCACAGGCGAGCTTCACAGACCAGTGGAGCAAATCAAATTGGGTCTTGTTCTGCGGTAGGAGACACACACTCACACACACACACTGGCACACACACGGCGTGTGCGCACACATACACACACACACACTCTCTATGACAGTGGTGGAGGCGCACAGCTGACAGCAGGGCCTCTGGGACGTAGCAGGGCTGGGCATGTCTACGGCTGGCCCACTAAGGGATCGAGCCATGACCCACAACTCTCCTGAGCCACAGGTGAGCTCATTTTGGAGGAGTAATGTGCAAAGACGCTTAGCAGTTGGATTCGAAATGAAGTTTATGATCAATTTATGTAGCATGGCGGAGCGTGTTTTTTTTTTCCTCTGTATAATTTCTGTTTCAGTCATTTTCAAATTTCTATGAAAATGAACGCTGTGTTCCGATTAAATTTGTGATTTGACCATCGCCGTGACAGTTTTTGTTCACACCTGCAATCACTTTACAAGGTGTCCACTATCATCAGTTTTCCTCTGAATTGGAACATTATTTACAAACTGACATACACCTCAAGGAAATGTTTACTGACATTATGAATCGGGTGAGAAATAAGCTAAACTTTCCATAATCTTCCATTCAGTTCAAGTTCTTTCAGCAGCCTTTAAAGTTGCCCCCTGGTGGCCAAATCCTCCTCCTCTCCTACCTTTGTAGGCTTCAATTTTCAAACCTCAAGCATACGTCTGACTTGTATTTATCTTCCCAGCAATACCCACTTGTTTAATCTTGTCTTCTTACTGTTTGCCCACGTTTTTGTTGTTACCTCAGAAATGACGTTCGGAACCAAAGTCAACAAAAAAAGCTGCCAGGAAATGTACAGTGGACTATCATAAAAAACACATGCCATATATTGCTGATGACATCCCCCGTGACAGTTTTTATCGCAAGTAGCAATATCCATCCACCCTCTCTGCACTAATACCTCATTTATAACTGCTCAAATCCTCCTTTCCTGTAATGCTCTGAATGAGATTTAAGTTATTAGCTGGCTCATAGCAAAGCAGAAGAATTGGCAGAGGACTCCAGGTAAAGGGCACTAAAGTTAATGAAAAATGAGATGGAGAGTCATTCTCAGGGCTTTAGTTTTATTAGAAATACATGGTAATGGCACCAAAACCTTAGTCAACATAATGTTCACTACCATCCATATGATACCAATGCCTATGGGGCACAATTCATCCACAGAGAAATAAAGGGAGAGGAGTGTAAAAAAAAAAAATACATGCAATGCTTACACTTCATTCACTTTCTCGAAAAGGATTACATCCACAAATCACTTTTGCGCAATTCATTACACGTCTGCAAAGAGGGGGCAGATGTGTGATGGATGGTTGTCTGCAAATGGACTTGTCGGTAATAGAAAAATGCACACACTTTAATTAAAGAGCGCTGGACAAGTGGATCCAGAATGGATTTGGGGGTTGGGGGGGGTCTCCTCTCCACATCTGCATGGCCAGCCACTGTTATACACTACATCACATGGATCAGTGAGAGAAAGCAGTATATGCAGTGTATTTAGGGTACAGTTCAGTGACCGAGAATACAAAACTGATTTAACTAAAGTGAGCGGTGAATGACATTAGGTATTATTTATGTTGAAATAATTTCTCTCTCTCTACATATATATAATAACTTTAGAATTATTGCTTATTAGTCGTAAGTAAGGAAGTTGTTGTATATGAATTACGATCTCAATATGCTTTGCTTAGTATGGACTTTATAAGGCGTTAGTATCACAAGAATAGTTATTCTCCCTTAATAACACCTAATGTCTGTCTCTTACATAACAAAACACAACAATACAAGTGTTAATAGTGTCCTAATAACTCTAAATTGAGTCTTTGTTACTTAGAATATGTTCCCCATACTAATGTGACATCTTGATCACTACTAATTCACTAGTAGTTGAATACTTATTAACCAATACATGTTCTCTAATCTAAAGTTGCCTCCTTTTTCCTATTCTTGTGATGCTACCATGTTATAAAGTCCATACTAAGCAAAGCATATTGAGATTGTAATTCATGTACAGTAACTTCCTTATTTACTACTAATAAGCAATAATTCTGAGGTTATTGAGGGAAAACTCTTAGTTGATGGATTACTGGTTGTGTAATAAGTAACTAATTAAGAGCCAATATGTTACTAATTTGCATGCTAATAAGCAACAAATTAATGGTGAATATGTGTTCCCTAATCTAAAGTGTTACCAACATGTGTATAGAATTGCTCAGATTTGGACTGACTAAGGGCTGAGCTTTTATATTATGTTTTGTATTTGTACATTGTGCAATTTGTTCTAACACATCTTGAATTGAGTTTTTAACCAAATAAATAAAAGTTAGGGAGTATTTTTTGGGGTGCCACCTTTAGCAAAGGTCCACATTTATGGATTTATATGTTTTTTTGCGTTAAATCCTCACAGAACATACAATAGCAGTGTTTACTGATTTGTTTTTTGTGTCCAGAACCCAAAATATTCACTTCATTTCTGCTTAATTATTGAGGGGTTGCTTTCATTTCAGACTTTGCGAAGGTTCCGAGATGCTGGTTCTCTTAAATCATATAATATATGTGAAACCACAAGGACAAAACAAAGCATTTAGGAATCAAACAACTTTGTTTCAGCTGAACTCTACGGGGGCACTTAATCTCACTTAATCTGAGGTGTGAAATCACTAATATAATATAAACACATTATCGCTCTAACTGGTGCCGCTTTGAACATTTCAGAATGATGCAAACAAGAAAACAAATCTTCTATTTACTTTTCCCCTCTTCTTCTTCTTCTCCTTCCAGCCATCACTTAGTCTCTAGCGTTTCACGCCAATGACACAAATCCCATGCAGGCACTTTTGTTTAAAGACAGACCATCAATGAGGAGCTCTTCAGCTAAATACATCTTTATTCTGCGATTAATGACGGTGCTTGAAGTAAGCACTGGTGTGCGAGGACGCTGAGGCCCCTCTGGGTTCAAGCCTTTACAGCCAGTCTGCCATCAATCAGGCCTCGAGTCCAGTAAGTGCTGCTAACATTTATGAAATATTCATCAGCCATTCACATGTGCTTTCCACCCACCCTAATCATTACATTTAGGCAGCATTGTGTCAGCTCTCCTCCGCTACAATCATCTTGTGGAAGGGAGGTGAATTAGGGAATGCTTTCTTGCTTTTGCACCAGGCGTCGCATGGGTGGACATTTTTGTTCTGGCACTTAAGTGTCACTTAAAGGTTCTCTGAGGGTAATTTGTGCTTTATATGACCTGCCTCGCCAAAGGTTTCCCTTATTTCAAATGTACTACTGTAGTAAACACATCTGTGTACAAATTAGAGCTTTGTATTTAAAAAAAAAAAAAAAGTTGCACTTAAAGGAAACTAACTGAAATGTTATCCACTAATGCGACCCTCTAACAACTGCTAATCTGGGATGTGGCTGTTAACCCGTCTCGCCTTCTGTCCGTCTCTCTGTGACTCACTCAACCTAAGACTGTGATTAATGCCGTTATAACACCACGAAACATGATGTTCTCATCACTCACGTTCCAACCGACGCGAGACCCGGTCGATATTCTTCACCAGCCTCTGTCTGCAGTCAAACATACGCCTCAATCAACAATAGCAAAGAGATAATTCCACTCTACTCTTTACACGCGTGTGCAATTCCTATTGCCGAGAAAGTTAATCTATCCCCGGCAATAACTCATTGGCTGTTACAGCTTAAGCAAAGATGTCCTCGGCTGCCCGTCTTGCATTTTAAACAGGGGGCAAAGAGCCTTGGTACAATTTTTTTGCAAACACAACTGAGCTAACACTGATTTACTGCTCCAGTTTATATAACTCATATTAGGAATTCATGGACCTGGCAAAAGGGATTAGAGCGTTTATTTCAGGCAAGGAGATGATCCTGTCATTAATGGTCGATACTTTCATCATCGTTTAAACCAGAGGAATTTGCCCGGTGACGAATCGCGGCGGACACAGCTATCAGGGTTGTGCAGCTGTACTCGTTATCTGCCGACGACCCGCTCTGCACAGGCGAACGTGGACCCGCGCCCATCAAACTTGGATTAGGCTGTCAATCACGCGCCAGCCGCGCATATTGTGTTACAATTTCTCCCAAATGTCACCAAGATCAGAGTCATTTCTTGGCTAATTGCATCTCGTCTCCCTTTAATGCTGCGCGTTTAATGGTTTTGTTACATTGCGTGACAAGATGGTGTTTCTCCCATATTGGCACAGTGATGAGCGGGAAAGAGGGCCCCGCTTTTGTTTAGAGAATTAAAATGAAAGAATAAATGACTGTTAAAGTTCAGAGGGCGTATTTCTGAAATGGCAGCAAACAAAAGAGAAGAAACGGAGAAATGATCCCAATCTCGCCAACACCGTGACATCAATTACACAGAATTCTCATTAGACAGGGTTTGCCGTGGAAGTGCTTTAGCTTTGCCGCGGTTTGTTTTTTTATTCTGGAGGTGGCAGCATGTTATGCTGGAGATCTGTGTCAACGCCGGCTCAAAGCAATGCTGGGGATTTTTCTCCCCTTTGACACCTACTTTTTAGCATGCCGCCTGACTTAGTTTAAACATGACAAATACAATTTCAAGCGCTTTGCCACGTCCGTGTGCTTTGCTACGGCTAACAATAGTGGCCACGAGTCGTCCATTAATTACTTCCCTATGAGAAATATCTGCGCGCGCGCGCGGGGGGGGGGTGCTATTAACCGTGTTAAATAAAACACTGAAATGTGAATTCCACTGCACATCATCAGTGGGATTACGTTGGCAGTACATGTCAAATTATATACAGTTACACTCTTTTAGATTCCTCAAAGGCTGAACAAGCACAAAGGAAGGGAAGTGTGCGTGTGTGTGTCTCGTCTGGACCGGTGGTCTTATGGCGACCAAAACCTGGTCCTAATGAAGCAGAGCTTGATTTCTGAGGAAACTTTGTGTATTTAATAACTTCTGTACAGCGTCACTTTTACCTGTGCCATCGTAACATGATAATTCAAGTGATTGTCCAGTGGATTAATTACACAAAATCAAACCACTTGCAAAGACTTAAGTGGCTGACGAGACAATATAATGCACTCCAGCACCGTCTTATTTATTGGATGGCCAAACTGAAGGACTGCCATTAAACCCCCCAAAAAAAAAAAGAAAGGAAAAAATTACATCTTTGCGAATACAAACTATAAATATCGGAGAGAAAAGAAATAACAAAGCAACAATAACAAACACTTAACTGCTTTCCATTAGTGCACTTAACCTCCTCTTCATGGTGAGCAGTCCCACTTTACATTTCCTGTGGCTAAATGCGTGTCTCTAATTCACAAATGAGGGGACGTTTTGAGTGGCCCTCTGTCTCTCCGATGAGCAAATGCTGCAATTAACTTTTCCTCCTTTTCTGGGGAGAAGGTGTTTTAAAGACATTTGCCTACAGTCAACAGCATCTTCTGGCTAAATTTAAGCACACATTCTTTCTTTTTTATTTTTTGTGTCCTGTGAACTTAATATTACATTTGTAGATAATAGCCCCTTTTGTGTTGTATTATTCATGCATGATTTAATGGAAAGATCTAGCGGAAGATGGTTATTAGACTCATTACTGTCGTCAGTTTAAATGCACGTATAACTTTCAACAAGTTCCTCGATTTTCCATGCTTTTACGTTCGAAATACTTTCTTCCCCTTTTCAACTCGCGCGGATTCTAAATGCAACGACAACGTGCGAGGAGCTCGAGATAATGACTGTGTGAGTGAAAGTGCTGAAGGTGGACAGGTTGAGACCCCGATAGGGATTTATGGTCAAACTAGCAATAATAAGCAACATCGTGTGTTCTGTGTTACTGCTGACATGACACTCTGGTAAATAATAAGAATATGTCAGGATTAAACCTGATTTGGTCCTGTAATGATCTCATTGTATCCACATGTGCATCATTTCTCCCCCTCACTCTCACTCTGTGTGTATGTGTGTGTGTTTGTGTGTGTCATTACAACAAGAGCTGGTTGCATCCCATGAGCAAAATGGCTGCATAATTGGCAATGTCCATGACACTGTGCTCTCTGTAGGTGTTTTTTTTTCTTTCTGCATGTTGCCCAGACTCTAATTACTGGGGTTTCAGCAGGGAGGTAAGGCAGGCGATGAGGAACAGGCGCCTCTGCTGCCTGATTCTGTCAAGTGACGGGTTGTTCTGTCTGCAGCACAGTCAGGAAACCCAGAATCCCTGGAGTGAGTTTGGGAGAGACCCAGGGACCGGTCATATCAACAAATCTTAATCAAAAGCCTGAAATTGTCAGCTGTCACACACTTTTTGTGATCTTTGATACCTGGCCCCTCCTCTGACCCAGGCTGCCGAATAATACCCATGCTACACGCAGCACTCACATTCACAAATAGGCACCAAAGCGCCGTGTGTACCTATATACTCTCACAGCCTACACATGCACGCGCTTCCTCTCACTCGTATATTCACTCACATTCAGCTTGTACACACACACACATACAGGTTTGTGTAGCCATTATTCTTGGCACACTGCATTGATTTCCATTATTTGGACAGCCTAAACAAAGGTTCATTCCTAAACTTAACCCGAACCACAATTCAAATCTTAGCCCTAAACAAACCCAGTTCCTCAAAAGTCAGTTTAAGCTTCTTAAATGTGTATATTTTCTTCATTTCTTTGCTCTGGATAACAAAGAAATCATTAAAAGTGAATCATTTTGGTTTGTGGACAAAACAAGACATTTGAGAACATCATTTCCAGGTTTGACGAACATCAATCAACATTTATGAACGATTAATCGAGAAAATAATTGACAGATTAATTGGTTATAAAAATAATCGTTAGTTGCAGCTCTAATAATGTTCTACATATTAACAAATTGCCCATTTTGCTACCGTTCACATGGCACAGTGTGTTCCGTGCCACGTTCACTGCTGCGTGCTGTTTGACTGCACCTTGTAACACAATTATACCGTAGGATTTTGGATGAATTCCAGCACTTTGAAAACCCAAACCTGCGAGCGTAATGAATAAAAACGGCACTCTTACGTTCCAACACAACATGCTCCAGCTTAAGAATGGCACTTTTTGCTTTACTGAGTCAGGCGAGTGGCAAACAATGCCATTTTATTTTGCCCCAAGACTCCTTTTCAGACGGTCTTAAACTTGTGCTTCAGTTCAGGAGAGGACGGAAAGGCTGTGATGGCTTTGATCGACCAACTGTTACTAAGAAGCTTTGAGGGGGTATTAAAGACCTAAAATGTCTCAAATGGATGAATCAAGAGCAAGCAGAAATTTGACGGTTCAGAAGCTGGTTATACAAAAAATAAAAGAGTCGGAGCATTCCCATACAATACTATATGCAGTTAGTGCATATGGGGGTGGCAGATGACACAACATGATCTCAGTTCAAATGAGCACATTATTTAAGTTTTCACATGAACGGGGGCTGAGAATTTCTCCATCCTCTGTACTCCTCTGTTTCCCAAAGGGCAAAGAGGTGATGCGATTAGTCAACACAATCAATGACGTGGATTGTTAAATTCATCCACACGGAATGTTCCCGTCGATGCGTCTTTAACCCGTTTAATTAAAACACGGGCTCTGGCGTAGTACCACGTTAGGTGCGATACACTATAAGGCCCCAACTCTTCCACTGTACACCAACTGCCTCCTGAACCAGTGAAGAAGAAGTATGGATTTAAAAGTTATTTGGAATGGTTTACAAAATGCTCCATATTAAAACAGCACGCTCTGAATTAGTGAATTACAGGAGTAATTTGTTTGTGTCATTAACCTTACCGCTGTTTATTCTGAATAAACAGAAATAATTGTGACTAATGCGGGGAAATAAGATTGGCTTATTAGTCGCCGGCCAAAACAATCGTTAGTTGCGGCCCTAATAATGATGAGTGGAGCCAAAGTAAATGTAAAAAAAAAAGAAGTTTGAAAACAATGTGTAGCTGCATCCTGAGATCCTTAACTTAATTACCAAATCACTTGTACTGTAGTGCTGGGAGGAGTTTACGGGCTAATAATTTATAATGTAACAGTATTGTATAGATTATCAGCCAGACTTGCATTTTAATTAAGGTCTTTTAGTCAAAGTTTGTTCTGGATTACAATGTATCCTTAAGTAAATTGTTAAATGAAAAAACAAACAAACATAAAAAGGGCTGTTTTTAGTATAGTAAAAAAAAAAAAAGACAATCATCACTTAATTGGCAATTTGTGATTAAAAAAATCACAGAAAAACATTACTCTTCTGTTAATAAGCACACATCAACAGAGGCCCTGCCCTTGATAATGAAACAGGTTTGAACTGCTAATGATAACCGTTATTTATTCCAATGCCGACCAGGTTTATTTGGGCCAATGTGGCAACCTCTCTCTCTCTTTGTAATTAAGCATGTTGATTCTGCACGATTCCTACCTGCAATTATGTCATTTTAATGAGCAACACCGGATGGAATAAGGGCAAGATGAGGTTAGCCAGAGGCAGCAAAGCATTGGTGTTTTAATAGACACTTAAATGCTGTTAATTTAGCTCCCGCTAATGGAGAAGCCTGCTTGTATAGACAATGTCTACATTTTCCGTCGCGGTAAGTCATGGGTGAGAGGCTGAGGGGCTTTTTGAGGGCAAGATGAAAATTCTTAAACTATTCAGAGACTTCTCTTACTGCCCAGAGGAGGATCTCCACATCTTCTGCTTGTTATCGGAGGCAGCCTTGGCATGTTTTCAGCTCTCAGGACTGTTGATGGGTTTAGGCAAAGGTTTGGCAGGCTCTCACCTGTTCTTCCCTGCAAAAGGTGTCAGTGTTGGGCTGAGTGCTGAATTTTTATACAGCAGAACCAAGAAGTTTTGAAAGGTAGAGAGAAGATAAAGGTACAATTGCATGACATGGTATATATACATTTACTTTTATGTAGTTTTTTGGAAACTATTGAAATAAAAAAAGCAAGAAAAAAATGTGTGCTTTTCACGTGAATGGTGAAAATGCACACGCGAAAGCCTATAGTTAATTCAAAAAGACATGCATTATCCCCCGGTTTCAGTACAAAGATCGACTTCTTTCCTCCAGTTCTTGTGTGAATCATGCATCACCTGTGTGGCCGTTGCAGAAGCACGCACAGCTGTGCTGCAGTGAGCAGGTTATTATAACTTGTGCGCCGGTCTTTGTGAAGGTGGTGTGATAACAGTCATTAGGACTGCCGTGGGACGAAAGTGAGTCTTATGAGCGGAGCGTGGAGATTCATTAGAAAAACAAGCACTTCCATTAACAGGTGTGAAGCTATGCAAATACACAAAACACACCCCGGTTAGCCCGCCGTCCTCACACCTGCGCCTGAAAACCAGCTGCTTATTAACACAACAACCCTGCAATTAGTTTGGACGAATCTGATTCAATTAAAATTGTCAGAGACCAGCGGAGAGGACGGTGTGAAGTACATGTGTATGCACCTCTGGAAATAAAAAAGAAAATACTTTCTGAACTAAAAGTAGCATCAGGAGCAAACTGTTTATCGAGGCATTTAATGAACATCTGAATTAGTTTCGGTGCTAATGATACATTTCAATTACAATTTTTTAAGCCTAGAGTGCAAAAATAAATGCGTCAAAACTTGTAATTACAATCACCCCGACAATTAAAAGAACGAGCGGGACATAGTTAATGTGATGTATATATTCCATTCAGGCATTTTGTTGTGATTTCTGGAGCAGCAGCAGCAGCAGCAGTGAGGTCTAGAATCAGATGATCAGAAGACACTTCCCTGTGTGACACATTTAATGCATAACATGCTTCCAGTGAGAGCTCTTGAATGAGTAGATTTTTTAAAAAATGTGCCAGAGTGGCTCCCCACTGTGCGGTAAGCTTCGCCTTTGATGTACTGCGCTGTAATGTGGTTGTTATCCATAATCGGCTTGAATTCAGGAGGGCTGCGGCTGGAAGAGGGGGCCACGGCGCTAACGTGTTCTGGTGGTACATCAAAATGTGACCGCGACGCCATTACAAATGGGCAACCCTTGCCCGCCGTGACCATAACTAAACACCCTGAAAGCATCCATTACCACAGCGCCTGGAACATATGCATTCGCGCAAACACTATAGGATTTAGTAAAAGCTTAAATTCTTGTGTTTTCATAATTTAGAAGCAGAACCTTTTGTATCTCATTTAAATCCTGTGAACCTGCACAGTGACGCTCAAACGGAGTCACTTGATACTTATGCAAATGTCCCGTTTCTGCACATTTGCGATACCTTAAATTTAAACAAGGAATAATCACTTTCACATTAAGATGCAATGTGAAAGGTGGGAGGCAGACACGGGGGTTTGTGATGCACATCAGCGTAGGGCTTGCAATAGAGTGTGGAGGTGATATTTTCTTTATGCACTGCGTGAATAACAATCAACAGTTGAGGGAACAAAGAAGTGTTTTTGAAGTACGAGGCCTATTACACGCTAAAATGAGACCCCTGGTAATGGGGTGTTAATGTTGCACCACAAAAGCAGTGGATTTTCAGAGAAATGTGAAAAGAAACTTCAGAAAGTGACTTAGTCCATAGCAATAGTATGATAATAATATTACTATTAATAATCCAGGAGTTGTTTCGCTGTCCTTCATGTAGTCAATGACATGGCTGCTCTGTGACACTGCCTCAAACGCGCGCTCATCCACACACACACACAGTTCATCAGCGACTAATCTACAGTATATCAGGTGGAATACATATGGTGCAATAAAGACATTTTTGATGATGGTGTAAGAGCCCCTAAAACAGTATGATATCCTGCCCAGTGAAAAATAAATATACTTAAGCACCAAGGCTGTGATTGTTGCTCTAGAGATCTACAATATTATTACCATCCAGCCTGTGCTTAGGGTTTTTAATTTAACAGTGATAATTTGCTTATGCAGGCCTCCACTGATTAGAGTTCTTTGTTGCACCAACAGTTTTTAATATAGTGTGAATTACCCACTGTGCTTGTTTATACTACCGAACAGGACTGAAAATCAGCAGTGAGCCGCGATGAAATTAAACATGGCGGAGACACGGGTGAGACGGAGAGGGACGTTAAAAAAGAGAGGTTCACCGTTAGGTGGAGGGGGGAATTGATGAGAAGGCAGGCGTGGTTCTGTGTTTGTAAAGCAGAGTAATCAAACAGGGGCGAAAAAAAGACCAAAATATCATATTGAATGGAGCTGACTCTCTGACATTAGTATGACTATAATAGTAAGGTTTGAGAGGCCATCCTTATTGAGGCTCGCCGTAGTGAATGGAAGTGTGCCAGTTATGTATCATTACAGGGGGGAAGAGCTGTCCACTTCCTGCTGGGAAGAGATGCCCTCTGCTTTCACACCAAGTGGAGTGGTTCAGAAAATAACAGCATACCAAGCGCGGTCCCCCTCTTTTTGACCGAGCGCTCATATGAAGAGCCCCGCGGAAAAGGATAGGCCTCCATTTAAACTTGAAAGCAGGCATTTAATTCACAGCATACAAGGGGGGGAGTCATAATAGCGCGCGGTTAAAGCGATCGCAGAGGAGGCGCGGATGGCAGCAGTACATTAAAAATGCACAATTGGTAAAACACGCAATTTGATATTCTTCGACTCCAAAGTGCCGCCGATGCATGGTTTTCAATTCAATTATAATGGAAAGAAAATAAAGAGAATTTGGTTCTCTTTTGACTGTGTGTGTGTGCAGGCACACAAGGTTACACTACGCATCATCAATCTGTATTGTGAGGAGCTCCTGAGGTTTTTTTCATCAAGGTCTTATCCACTTCAGAGGTTCAACAGATTAGCGATCCACTGGGGTGCAATGGCTTCTCAGCAATGTGCTTTACGTCCAATTTGAAGTGTCTAAGAGCATTCTTGTCATTAGTGTTTACCCGAGACTGTTTTTTACAGAGGCCAGACTGAGTGTGACATTAAAGACAAATAAAACCACATCAGCTCTGTTGATCATTTCGAAGGCTCTGGAGGAGCGGGCCCAACATTTTATCTTGGCAGACAGCAGTTTCAGGGGTTATAGATAGGCCAGTTTGCTGACGCTATTATTTACCAATGGAGCAGAATGTCAACTCTCCTCTATACCTCTTTGCTTTTCTCTCCGTGTTGTTTGCTCCCTGCCTTTTGTGAGAGGGGGGCACTTTATGGAGGTGAGCGGGCGAGAGAAAATATTTCTATCTTGCCATCAGTGGATCAATGGAGGTGTGTTTACCTGTCTGCGAGAACAATGTTCACGCCATAATAATGGATATTAAACAGCTTGTTGACTGAGTGCTTTTGTCCGGGTCAGTTGTCGATCCCTAAGTGTGTGTCTTAGAGGAGGGACGCGCACTTCTATGGTGGGGTTACCATGGACATCACCGCGAGCACCTATAGCGTCTGCCATGCAGGCAGCTCTTGGCCGATCTGGTCGTGGAGGCCCCTCCCTCCACTTGCTGGACAAAAAGAAGGCCACGTCGGGTCAATGAGGTTTTCGGTAATTAAACTGAAAGGGGTCATTTTCAGTGCAAACTCTGAAACCCTTTAGGTTTAAGTGGTAGGTTAGGAGATGCCGGTCTATGCACACATAGGCCTGATTGGGCGGAGTAAGCAGAAATTGTACAGATTAGTTGACACTAGGGCTGGGTAACGAACTTCGGTTCTTTTATGGTACCGACCGGAATGCTTCGATACTACCCGGTATCGAAACATGCCTTGTCTTTCGATCCCAAGTTTCGGTACCTACGGAGTTAATCGCGGGATAAAGATCTGATAATGCTGCCGGTGATCGGTTGTAACGTTCACGTGTCTGTGCCGTTAATTACGCGTAAGTGTGTTGTGACTCGTGACAAAGGGATAAAATGCCACGGAGGTCGAAAGTGTGGCTCCATTTCAACAAAATGAATACTAATATAGTGTGCGATGCAATATTTGAAAAATAGATATTGCCACTAAAGAGATCCTTTATGAAAATTACTTATCACTTGTTTGCAATTGTTCTTTTTGCACTGAAAATAATCCTTCAGGAACCGGTATCAAAGTGAAGGTATCGGTATTGGTACTGGTATCGGAAACTTTTGATTGATACCCAGCCCTAGTTGACACACAATGATGGCTCACGTCTTAATACTCATTCAACAAAAAGTCCAGAAACGAACCAATTTTTTAATATGTTGCCGAAACCATGATCAACGAGAGATACCTGAAGAATACGAGGGCGCTCAGGCTCAGCTAAATCTTCTACCTCCCTCCAGTAAGACATAGCTCAGACTGAACCATCTCTCGTTTCTAACCGTGACTCCTTACCTTCTCCATAATTCAAATGTGTCTATACTGTGCAATATTGTGTGCGCCTCATGTGGCACAGAAATGTAGCTTATATCGGGTTCAACAGACACTCGTGGTCATTTTGTGGCAGTGTTGGCTACTTTTAAAGATTGCAGAGCCTGGCTTTTCAGTCGCGTTAGCAGCGATGGGAGCACCAGAATGAAAAGGCTGGGTTTGTTTTACATAAAGGCTGCAGCCAGCAGGACTCAGCAGGACAGGCGGAGAGTGGCTCTCTAGGCCCAATAAATCATCACCCGCATTCATTCATTCAGCACATTCAGACTCAGACACACATTTCTCTTGCAGCCTCTGCTGACTCCTCATTTTTGGCGCTGTTTAATATGTGACCTTATGCTGGAATTTTATTTTCACTCTGCAGGTGAAGAATACGGGAGATGGCTGACAACAGAGCTGTGTAGCAGGATGTAGTTTGGGATTTGTTATACTTGAAGAGGGAAGCCTGAGCTTCCTTTTGCTTGTGTACATTTAATGTAACGTGCGTCACAAATGCATACAGACCGCTGGCGTATATTTATGCTTACTTTCCGGTAAATGCATAGCGCCCTTAAGGTTTAATGGAATTCACACTGGTGACAGGGGTGGCAGGGGTTTGAATAAGTTGGAGAAAATGGGGAGGAAAAAGGGGGCATTAGGAGTAGCTTAAGTGATGGGGGGGTTGGCTGAGGACTGACACCATCCTCTGTCTGTGACATGCACACATGCACCAATTCAACAACGGGTCATTGTACAATAATATGAATACATCTGTGGCATGTGTATATGCCCGTATTGTGCAGGAAACCCATTTTCACTCTTTGTTTCGTTGTCTAAAAAGGAGCTGCAGCAGCGGAGACGCCGTTATAACCACTGGTGACTCGCACGTGATTTACAATCGCAGTCAACACAAGAGCTGCTGATAAGGAAACTTGAGAGCTAATTCTGTGTAAAATGAAACTGGAGCACATTTCTGTCATAAACACAACCGGCAGTTGAAATAGCATCCTATAGGAGCACACTACATTTCTCTATGTGTATAGAGATGGATGGTATATGGGTAGAGGGTCAGGGCAAAGGTTGGTGATGCTAATTGTTTGTTGGTTTTAATGCTTGGAGAGCTGTGTTTACTTTCCATACAATGCTGGCTTATTACGTCCTTTGACTGATTACCACATGACAGGCGGACTTATTCACTTCTTCACTTGTCATTAGCATCTCGCTATGGCAGAGAAGCCTTTTTCTGACTTTGGCCAGGGTAATTGTGTCTTGTGCTACACAAATTACTCCTGCAGCATCCTTGGCAAATTAATGATGCCACTGAGACAAGCAGAGGGGTAAATAAGAAAAATGCAGCAGCGTGTAACTTCTGGCAGATGTTGCTTCTTTTTAAAAAAAAAAAAAAAGCAAACATTTCCTTGGAAGGAGCCAGTAACCATGGCTGAGTCTTAAATAAACAAGTTACATTATACGCACGCAAGTGTTTAGGACTGGCAGATGTCTGGATTTCTCACACACTGAGCAGACAACCGTCGGAGATAAGCAAATGCTCCCATTGTTATTAATTTGTTATTTCTCCTGGCTGGATTATCATGAACACACAGTCCAAATTCCACTGTAAACATTCACAATTTATCTTCTCGCTACTCAACCCCCAATCAAGCGTGTTTTACATAAAGCTGATCAAATTGAGTTGTTTGCAGTGAAATGCTGTTGTCAGTTTGTTGAGAAGGGGCTTCCACAGTGGTATTTTCTCTGACGCGGTAGCTACCGTCAGCATTGAGTGCGGCCCACATTCTCAGTTGAAGCTCTCAACCAGGATGTGTATGCAAAATGGCAAACGGCGTGTGCGATTTATATTACAGTAATCCCTTAATTGCTTCGTGGCAAAATGTCTATACCACATGAAGTAATTCAGTCCAGCCAGTTAATGGAAAGGGAAGGAGGCATATCGTGTTTTGCATAAGATCTTTAAAGCCACTGCATGATCTGCTCCTCTCATTTTGATCACATTGACATATTCACATCTGAGGTAATCCCTTATTTATTTCGGGGCTGGCACTGAAGTAAAATCTGACACACATTTGAAAAAAAAATAAAAAACCCCAGTTGTGTTGAACTATTGCAGTGAAGCATTTTAATCTGTCAAAAACACAGTATTCATTTTTCAATTCTGATCAAGAAAACATCGCTTTGGGGTTATTGTGACCACTTGGTTCACAGGTCAAATGTTGCACAACAGTGACACAGTAAAATCTATATTTTTAATATTCCTATATGTTATTAAAGAATCGCTATACAGATCTGTCAGATCTGCAGGTCCCTAGTGATGGCCTGAGGGACTTTGAGAATGCATGAAGACATCAGGAACCCTATTGGCTAATGCCTTTACTGAGCAGCCATTTTTTTTTTTACGAGGACGACTGACTGAAAAACAAAGACTCAGTGGGCGTGGTTTCTTAAAAAGCATCTGACCTGCATCTGCATAGCACACCCCCGTCATGTCATCATGAAATTTTTTGACAATATTCAAAGAGGACATGATGGAAAGCAGCAAACCGTGAATGCTGTTTGAAGATCCGCAGCGCTCTCCTGGGAGAAGGCTGTCGTCGCTATGGACCCTTCTTTGCTAACATCGCTGAGAGGGACTCAAATTGGCCTGAATGTTTTTGGAATCATCAGCTTTTCAGACGTTATAACGTATGCATGCGCGGCACATAATGAGCTCCAATTAAAGTGTTCTTCCTTTGCGAGAAGGGATCATGCGTAAAGTGTTGTGAAGCAAGTATTTACTATTTATATCGGTATATTTATAAATGTGTCAATGTATTTATATGCTCAAATGTGGAGAACTGAGATGTATCAATGCTTGAGCACGAGACAAAAACGCTTGTTTGATCAAAGCTTTAAATAAAACCCAGACAGAAAAGGCAGTGACAATGAACAATGTGAAAGCAATGGCTTGTTGATACCATTTGACTGTTGGCACAAAAAAAACCAACAACGTCCATTGTCAAGGCCAACAGGCAGCCATCGGCCGCACTGATCACCATGTGAAACAAGTTTAGAGCAAAGGTCCCGCCAAGTGCCTCTCATCAATGGAACTCCTCTGGTCCTCCTCCTCTGTGGAACTTAGGGGTGTCAGGGGGTCACATCTACATGCGCCCTGGACCAAAGCTAAGGTCAGCAGGATTTACACCCCAACAAAAGAGTGTGAGCGCAGAGAGTGAGACTAAGGGGTCAGGTGGATTACTAAAAAAGAGCTCCCTCCGTTTGTTTGCCGTTTAATCCTTGGGGAAGAGAAAATGACCAGTAAGCAAGTGGTCATGTGAGGCAGCTGCAGTAGAGTTTTGTATGGGAAACAAACCTGTGAAATCACAGGTTTGTGACATTGTTTAGAATGATGGTGAGCCATACACACACACATACATAACTGTAGTTAATCTTTCTGTCTACTGGAAATCATCAGAGCTAACCTAGCACAGATTTTTTAATATATATAGTGCCAGAGCCTTGACAAATAGTCCTTTCTTTTTTGAGGAGGTTGCACTTTAGCTACAGAAATGCCGGTCATATAGCTTAGCTTTAGACACAATGTCAAGAAAAAGTTGTCTAAAAGTTGGAAGCTGTGCGGTCTGATAAATCACCACAACTTGGCGGCACTTCGGTTGGCTTCGGTTGTGATTCAAGGATTCAGGTTTTCTAAGTTCGTAGTCATTTACACCCACTAATCAAGTTGGCCTTGTTTCTTGATACAAATGTAATCTGTTTAATAGCTCGTCGTAGCAAAACCAAAACCAAGGGCTCTTAAATTCTCTGAGTTTCCAGGCTAGCCTTTATTTTTAAGCTTTAAGGTAAAGATCTCAATCAGCAGTGGAAGTGGAAGAAGAGGGAAGGCCAAGAAGACAATGGATACAGGCCGAGAGACAAGGATTTCATATTTAGCTCATGATTGCACTCAGGGTAGACAATAAGTAAGATTCATTAGGTCATTCTTTACCTGCGTCTGCCAAGATCTGGAATGAAATGTTAAATGTTTCATGGGCTAAGAAAAGGGCAGAATTTGTCTTTGTGTTTGCCATCGCAGAGAGGGAGTGAGAGGGGGTACATGATAGAAAGATAAAACAATAAAAATAAGAAATGATAGGATGAGATGGAATGCGAGAGAGGAGCCCTGCGAGAAAGTCTGGGAAAGAAAAGAAAAGGGAAGGAAGGCAAAAAAAAGATAAGGGACGACATGAAGAAGGAGAGTAAGTGGGTGAGGGAGTCAGGGGGAGCAAAAAAAAAATGGGGAGGGAGCGTGGTTGGGTGATTTGGGCTGTCTGATGGATGAGGGTGTAGTGGGGTTGGTGGGGGCGGTGTCTTCTGAATGATGATGGCCTAATATCATCATCCCCCTGTCAGGCCTAATAGGCTTTCCTTGGTAGAAATCACTCACACAAGAGCCGCCATAATGCCCAGGCCTCTGACAGCATCATCCATCCACTCAAGCCAAGCGAACGTCTCCAAACTAATAAGGAAATATATGGTTCAAGGAGATCTGAAAAATTAAACGGGTAGCTTATGAACAATTTGTTTCACAAGGATGTTTATTATATTTATCGAATGTTGCGGTGGTTGAGGCGTCTCACTCGCTGCGGTTTTCATGTCCGAGACACTGGTTACGATCGCGATATGCTGACAATGCAGCATCTGTAAAGTATGAAATAAACACCCTCTCCCTGCATCTCCATTACTTCAGGGCCAGCCTTGTCCTCTAGGGTTCCTTGGCCTTACTTTTGTCATTCCTAAGCAACACAGAACAGCTCCTTCATCTTTGCAAAGCTATATTTTCAGTTGTTGTTGAAATAACAATGGGCACAAGCAGAGAGGGTCATTATCGGTTGAAATAAAAATACTTTTTTAAAATCCACTGATCTAACAGTCCGTTGTTCACATCTTCTGAAATATTCTAATTTAAGCAGCAGCGCTTTGGAGGAGTCACCCATTCTTGTTTTCCTCGCTGCAAGCCTGTCTTCAGTACACCTGTCATTGCTTTCCCTCATGCAATGGCTGATCACAGCACACTTTAAACACGGTTACTCTCCTCTTATCTCTTCCCCATACCCTACCGATCCTGCTATCTCCAATCACCGCTTTAATCATGCGACACATTCTCAGCAAACTGTCCCCAACCCTCTCCTCCCCGCATTCACGGGAGGAACCTGACGCCGCTAATAACGACGAGAACTTTTTTCAAAGTCTGCTCTTAAAAGCCCCAGTACCGTCAAAATGGTCAGATTTCATTATGGATTGGCTGCGGCGTAAAAGAGACTTTACAACTGTTGTGCTGCCGTTGCTTTGAGAAGCTATACATATATCGCTGACATGGCGGCAATGTATTTGCAACACCAGTCCTCCACTGTCTTTCTTATGCATATAAACTAATTACCTGGATACTCTTCACTCTCTCTGACAGTCAATATTTGATGTTGGGGGGATGTAGTGCTCCTCATAATCCACGCTCAGAAACCTACACGCTTTCTTTGTGGTATTTTTAGTTGGTCGTAGCTTCAAATGATCCACTGTGTACTCAGCTGCGTATTCTTGCTTTGTGCACACGTACACTCATGTGCAGCCATGTTAGCACTGGGCACGTGGCATATAGTCCGTGCGCCCTGCATGATACGCACCTCTCCGGTTGAACCTGCAGCATGAAGGGCATGTGTTTAAAAAGAGAGGTGCCTGGTGTGGCCATTGTGGTCGCCACGCTCGCTGGTTTTCTTTGTGCCGTGAAAGCCCAGCGATACAGTAACAGCCAGAGGCAGAAAGGAGCTGTCTGTCGTCAGGACTGCTGGTAACACTTGTTTCACCCGCCCTTCCAGGGGGCTGTGGAGAATAGAGAAGAGGCAGCTGGTAGGCTTAACAGGAAATGCAGTGGTAACAGTGTCAACAGCTGCCCCCATGGCCACGCAAGCCAAACGCTTGGCAACAACGGGATATAAGAAAAGCTACGTGTTTGCATAGCTGGGGGGGGATTTGCTTCGTACTGTATCCCTGTGTAATGCTGCAATGCCAAATGAGCGCCCTTTGTGTGCTTTCTCATTAGAGCTTTACACTCTGAGCTTAGTCATTTCACAGGTGATGACAACATGGACACAAGCGAATGTTGACTAAACAGGACAAAAAAACAACAGCTGTAGAGGAGCCGACCTCGGACGCAGTGAGAGGGGCTGCTGCCTCCTAAGCTTTTAAACACAAACATGATGTGGTTTTGCCCATGATGTACTTGCATGAGCCTAAAACAATATCCAGTTTAAAAGGGTCATTTGTTTTAAAGTTTAAGTGTGGAATTGTTTTTGCTTAAAGCGTACTGTGCAGTTGGTGTGCGAGTGAACATGAGCAAGACAAGATTCTCATTAAGCCGTTGCTGTTACAGTGACCTCAGAGTCGGGTCAAGATAACCCACTGAGGAGTCAATAAATCACAATGTCACCTCGGCCGCCCAATCCCCTCTTGCTATCACTAACTTTGAGTGTCCTTAGCATTCTTTCACTTCCCCTGCTCCTTGCTTGACCCTCCCCGTCCAAACAAACCGCCTGTCAGCACCGCAGCGACAGGTACGACAGCTCCGGCTCAACGTGAGGAGTGATCTCCCCCCAAAAAGTAACACTCTCCCTGCCCTCGACTTTCTGTCTCCAGTGCTCCTCACTTTGCCTCTTTTATCGGGAACGAATGCCGCCTCACTCCTGACATCTTGTCTTTAAATCATAGTTGAGCTGTGAAAATATGCAATTATCACATGCGCACTAAGCTGTTTGAAGATGGAAATTGTTTTTAAGTATAGCACGGAGCGTGGGGGGACAGTAATATAACTTTTAGTCTACATTATCACAGCCTTTATTTAAGTCTTAGTTACATCCAATTTGCCAGGAGCTTTAATTCACCCTTACAGGACCGTTGTTGGACATATATCTCTGAATCTTTTGGCATTATCTACCATTTGCTCACTTTAATACCTTGCTGGGATTTTTCAGCATTGGAGCTTATGCTATGTCTGACTTGAAGATTTGCAGCTGCTTCTATTCATTACTTTAATACCAAAGACTCGTTGGGGTCATCCCGGAATGAATGTAGCCATCAGTTTACATTCTTAGTCGTCATTAGACGAATAAATATCAGTGAGATTACCTTATAAGCCTTAGGAACTCCTCGGCACGACCCCGCTGCAACCAAGTCTACTTAGACACGGAGGAAGTATTAAAGCTCTATTTCAGTTACTGTGTGAAATCCTTGCTGTGATATAGCCTCTATTTTTGAGACTGCGTGAATTATCAAAGATTCTTTTCATGTTGCGAGAGAAACCAAAGCACTTTCTCCGCTGGGAATGGCTCTGATAATAGTGGAAAAAGGAAGGCCAGCAGACAGTGGAATCTGCTTTCAGTGACCTTAAATACCTTATCTGCACCTTTTTGAAGCCTGGACAAGGTGATTGGCATGTCAATTTGTGATCGTATCAGTTGATGTACTTGGCGCTCTTAATGCTCTTTGCTGCAGATAAGTCTGCTTAATACGAAACCTGTCATAATTCATCCGCCTTTTCCAGTTGTATACATTTTCCTGTGCGATCCTCAATCCGGTCACCTGTCAGAGGAGACGTGTCAGGATTCCCGTCCTGTCCCCCCCCCGCCCATATGTGATTTCACTTTATGGAGATTAACCCTCAGTATGGAGCAGTTAAGCATTATTTCCTTTTGGTATGTTGAATCAAAGTTAGTTTATCCCTCCCCGAACACTGCCTGTTACGGAGATAGCGAGCGATGTGTCAGGCCTCACAGTGTGGCTGTTTTCACAGTGTCCGCTCTTTGTCCAGTCCGCTGTCAAAACCCATCACGGTCCCATCCCCTCTCAGCCAGCAGCACGCTGCAGTTTCCTGTGCAAATTAACAGTCTCAGTGGTGAACTGGATTCCAATTTTGAGGCAAAGTAGAGTGTGCAAATTAGCCGTGTTTTTTAATTAAGCCCGGTGCACAGTGCGAAAGCAGAGGGCCATTGTTCTGGATGGGGCAGGTGCAAATTTATTCTCTGGGGAAGCGTCGCGTTGTCCGTCCTCCAGCCGAGTCCCATCCTCAGCCTAATCAGTCCCCAGCTTGAGAAATGTCCACTTTTTGGCACCCTCTTGCTGGGAGACACTGCTGAGAGTGGTCAGAGATTATTCATTATTTGAGGTCCTCATTTGTAACATTTCCATTAAGCGTCGCCACCATGCAGACAAACGCAGCGTTTGATTTTCGACAATTATAGTTGCTGGACAAATGTGTGGCCGAGTGTTTTTTTGTCTCTAAGTCAGATGTGTCTTCCTGTGTGTATGTGTTTATCTGAGAGGGTTCTTGAGGTGTGACTTGTTTGATGGCGTCCTCCGTCCTGCCAGTTTCTGTCACTTCTGTCAGGTGTGACTTGGATGCTGTTTGACGTTTCTGAGAGGAGCACGGTTTGCGAGTGGAGTGTGAGTGGTAAACTTTATTTAACTGAAATAGCGAGAGTATTCTTTTATTCGATCGTAAACCCCTGTATTGCCAATTGCGACAATTTTTACTTTTAGAAAGGATGATATTTTAGCTAAAAGTGAAATCAAACCACAGATTCTGAAGTGGGCGGAGCTGAGATATGAAAGAGGCAGAACCTCTCTTATGTGACAAGGACAATTGCGTGGACTCTTTGGTTTGCACACATTCCTCTGTGGGGGCTTAAATCAGACGGCGACTAGCCGCGGATAATGAGCTGTCTTTAATCATGGGAGACAGTACTTTGAGACGTTGTGCGTCGCGTTTGCACCGAGAGGAGGGATGGGGGGGTGGCCGTGGTGGATCTAATTACTGCGGTACAGAACAATCACACATCTTGCTGTCCATCGTATCTGATGCTCAGTCCTAACCAACCTTGACAAAAAGTGACACAAAACTGTCTTTGTTCTGAACACGAGAGGAGTAGAAGACAACAAAACTGAAGACATTCATGATTCTTACATGCGGATTAATGAGTCATTTTCTCTTTCAGAGGGAAAGCACATCAATTCTCTTTATTTTCCTTCTTCTCAGAAATACACTGTAGATAAGCATGTACAAATACAATGTGCTGCTCACAGTTGACAGTATATACAGCATAATGTTTTAAAAACACAGTTCCTGACAGCTCTGTTCGAACATTTCATACGTGTTCCGGTGATTTGCCCGTTCCCACTGACAGAGTAGAGATGAAACGGTGTACATCGTGATAGAAATGTGATGCTGAATGAGATTTATACTGCGACACAAAACCAGGGTTTGAAATAGTCAAGACATTGGATTCATTTCTGGATTGGTGGCAAAACAAAGCACTGTAAAAATTCAAATGACACCTCCAAGATGTTTTTTGTTTTTTTTTAAAAAGTCAACCATGACTCATACCATCGCTGTTCTAAATGCAGTCGGTTCATGAAATCCAAATGGCAGAATCCACGCTTCATACTCACCTACATTCCATTAAACTAAAATAGCTGCTTGAGATAAGTCGTCCAATCTCTCCACTATTTCAGTCTCGTACCATATCTATAAGCGGCAAAGAAAGATTTGTCCCGTAACGCTCTGTGATCATTTGCATCTAAAACGATATTCGACATTTGTTATTCCTTCAATCAATACCATCTCGCCCATTCTCTGTGTGCATAATCTCAGAGCCTGCATGCAAAATGCTCAACAATAACATGTTATGTTATACAAGGAGCCATATATCATCCTCGGACACATTTACATCCTGTTAACAATTTCTCAGGACAGATTAGAGGGCGCTGAGACAGCAACCCAGATCCCATGAGAGGTGGGCTTTGGTAGCTGATAAGACCAGCCATAGGAAGGCAGGATTAATACATATGACCAGGACACATGGAGGCCCTCTGATTATTCTGGTAGAAAAAAACGACCCTATCACGTGCCCCCTCCACGCGTGATTAAATACAGCCAGAGTGCGGACAGGGAGGCAAAGGGATGGGGAGATAACTGATTTTATTTATGCAAGCCGGTTAGCCTGACAGATCACGTCTGAGGATTGTTCACGCTATGAGGGTTAGGGATCACACCAGGGGAGCTCGCCCCTGATCATACACTGGGCTGCTTTAGCTGTCACTTTAGCACCTTGCCTTCCTCCCTCTGTAGAATATAGATCAAGCATTCTCAAAATGTCTCATGTCAAGAATTCCTGTGTAGAAATACATCTTCCACTGGAGTGATTTATTTGCAGCTAAGCAAACAAATAAAATGAGCCGTGTGCTTTTGAGAACCGCTCAATGTACACATTTTGACATTAGATTTAAATAATTAAAGCCGCAGTGTGTAACTTTGGGTGATTCTTGTGTTGTTGGTGTGATTAGTTTTTCCTCTTTTCGGTCCAAATAGTGTTGCAATGTAACATCATTGATATGCTGCATCCTCTGTCAAACTATCCGATTTTTTAACAGTAAAATAAACATGTTCAACCTTTTGTGAGCAAAAGTCGTACTCCAACCTGTTTACAACTGTCTCGCTTTACTAGCGCAGTGTTGCTCTTGCTTCCACCTTCCAACTTCTTTGGTGCAGCGTGGGAATGTCGTCAAGCGACACGAGAGTTAAACATCACCATACTGACCAATAATTGTTTATTTTTCAAAAGTCATGCAGTAAATAACGGCCAGTTCATTTCCAGTCAGTCGACTGTTTGACGCCACTCTTTTATTTAACGAACAGCAACAACAACCACAACAACAACAAAAAACACATTCAATTGACTCTTCTTCAGGCACCCTGGAAGCAGACGTTGTGTTAAACTCACCCTCCTCACTCATTTGTGGTCACTCCTCAGCTCCCACAGATCTTTGGTTGATTACCACCTCTGTCTGTCTTCGACAGAGTTCCTCAGGGAAATGCCACAATGCTGCACTGTTTAAGAACAGCTGAACTCCGGTTGGAAAAACTCTTTTCTTGGAAAAAACTTATTGACACTGTTCTGTACAAATGAAGATGTCATCGCAAACAGTCAAGAACTTCAGCAAATTTTATCAGTAATTGAAGTTCACATTAGATTCTGTACACAAGACTTTTTTAGGGAGTGGGAATTACCTAATTAACTTCCTCAAAAACATATATTCATTACAGATTGAATTCCTTTTTGGTAGTTAGAGGGTACTTAATTAATTAATTGTCTTAATGACCCATTAATGGCGGTGCACGCGGAATTCTAATGAGCCACCTAATTAAATATTATCTCACTGTTTAATCAATGTGTTTAATTATTCACATGATATTTTCCGTGGAATCAATTTGGTCGCGGGAGCAAAAATGCTGATTGTCTGCTCCCTCACTGATTCACCGCTGAATTGGTCGTTTAGGTCAAAATCCTTTTCATTTGGCTCGGCTCCATGCATTTCTTTCCTCTGAGAGTATAATTCTGATCATTTTGATATCCACTCTAATTGACCCTGGGTCACACTTTACATCTGTTTGAGGGACACGTTTTAATTAGAGATATGAGGTGTCGCGATTACATCGCAATGATCACTGTGCGCTCCGAGCCATTAGGGGAAGATAAATGGTAGGATTCCTTTGAATTTTTTCATATATGGTCGGACTAATCCACCTGTAATTTTCCTCACTGTGCGCTGACAATCAGTACGCTTCCATGCACGGTTAAGTTGAGCTATTGTTGACAACGCTGTTCAGTTGGACTACTGTCCTTGTCCCAGGACACTTGTCTGACACTCCCCCTTTCAGCTTGTTTGTATTAGGAGGTTTCCGGTTTTGCCGTTGTCTAGTTGTTAGCGTGTCTTCCTACCATCCATGAATTTTAAAATTATAACATTTTTCAAGAGGAGCAAAGGAATTTGTCTCCTTGTCAGTCTGAAAAATGCACCAGCCTGAATCTTGCCATGTTGTATTCTTTTGTGTACCGGCTTTCTCTATTACTTGCAGCTTCCTGGTTTTGCCCAGGACAGCTTGAGTCTGACTCTGGAAGTATTCATGCAGCAGTGACTTGGACTTTGGTTTTATATGTACTTAAAAGTATGATTTTTGTGTTAAACAGAATATTTTTTTTATTTCTTTCCCCAATTATATGCAAACGTACGAGCCTAATATAAAATTTTTCGGTTTTACTCTGTTTTTAGTTTCATATTTGAATGTTCGTAACCGCGTGTGGCACGATGGCTCAGGCACATCAGTTGCATGTGATTGGGAGCCGTGTCGTCGCCAAGTTTCTCTCTATCTCGAGTCCGTGAACCTCTGCTCTTCCTCTGCCACATCCCCCCCCCACACCCCTCCCTCCAGAGCAAACTGGAAGACCTCTGTCATCATCCTCGTTTTAGCTCAAATTTGGTGGGATCAAAGGTGGCCAGCTGGGCGGGGGCGGGGAGCAGATGGTTGCATGCTCAGGGGGACCAGGCAAAGGCCCTTCAGGTTTTAACACCTCCTCTCCCCTGGGTGCCCGTGTGGGGGGGATCCGGATCGGGGAACCTACCTGAGCTCAGTGGCATGACCAGCAGGCTTCCACTGCATCCACCCCCTGCTTGGCTCACATATGGTGCCAGCCACGGGGGCATTGAGCTGAGGTTCTGACCTGAGGAAAATAAACTGTTGAAGGGCAGAGGAAGGTAGGCCTCACTCATTAGGATAAGTGCATGAGACGGAATCCATTTATTAACAAACCGTGGGGGGAACTTATCAGTTCAGGGAGTTCTGGTTAAGACTTTGACACGCAGTGTTTAAAAGTCATAATGGTGACGACTCTTTTTGTGCAGAAAACAAAAAGTTAAATGGTGGAATTAAACAAAATCAATGATAAAATTTGCCTGGATTTGTACCATTCTTACCTCTGATAACCTGCTGCTGTGATCTCTCACGGATCTCAATGTGCCACGGCAATGGCCGGCCACAGAGACTGCAGGTGCTGGGGCAGATTAATCCCTTGCCAAATCAACTCCGCCTCAACAATCTCAGAGTTCCAGGAAAGGAGCCTGCTGGGAACGTGAAGTGGTACTTGTGGTCTGGGATTATGACTTTCAGACTTGTTGGCCTTGAGAACACAAATGTGTAGCCTCTCAAAAATGAATTTGCAGAGGGAATAAGTTCCGTGGACACGGAGTTGGGTGGGGTGGGGATGGGGCGGTGGGGTTGGATTCATTCACCTACCAACCAGTGTTGTTTTGGGGATAACAATTTTTTCCATAAATCCATCTTAAGTAGTCACATTCTCCCTGTGCCTAATAGGATCATGATGGGAATAATCTTTACAAATCTGACAGAAAAAAAAGAATGTCCTGGCCTTCAACTTCTTCCTCTCGGTAAATGAACAATTTCAAGAGTCTTTCCTGTGGGACAAGTGTGTGTGTGTGTGTGGGGGCATACATTGGCAACAAGTCAAAAAAGTAGAAGGAAAAACAACAGAATTTTCTCATGAGGTTTGGTTCCCGTTATCACGGCTATTTCATGTTAAATGTGTTGTCCGTATTCCTGCTTCAAATTCTATTCATTTGTGCAACGTAAAACACAGATGTGCATTTTTGAAAGGCGTTGTCCTAATGCAGATATACGTGTCTGCGTTTTATAGCTTTTCAACAACCATGAGTGGTCTTTCGGTGGTCAGTGGACAGCCTTAAAAGCACAAGAATTTGAATTGAATTTTGAAATTGTGCTCAATCAGACATTTTGCTCCCCATTCTCATCTTGTCACTCAGCCAGCCTTATGAAGCCCCACAATAGCTGAATGCATGATAAGACCAAACAAACCTCTTATTGTCACATCAAACTCTGACAGCACTGATCCAGACCTGCTCTGTATTTACCCACCTGCTGTCCTGTCTTGTTTTGTCCATAACAAAAAATATCAATTGAAGAAGGATACACAGCAGAGAGAAGCAGAAGATCCAGAGATGTGTGCTGGAAAAGCAACTCGATCAATGATTGTCAAACTACAAGTTTGCTAATGAGTGCATTCCTCTTATTATATCAAGATATATGTTGTTATTGAGTTATTATTGCTAAGCCAAAGCAACCAAAACAACCCACATTAATACCTACACTATCAAATGACAGTTCATTCAGAGTTTAATAAATGGATCATTTATTATTGGCTACAATGTTGATAAAAATCTTCTAGTAAAATCTAGTTTTTGTACACAGAGCGGATTATTACCAGAGCCAATAATGACCAAAGATTAACTTAGAAAGGCAAAAAGCTCATCTGGCTTTCATTCACAATGCTAACTCACTTGTTTCTGTCTGTAAAGACAGCGGCGGTGGTGTTGGCTGTGTTGTAACCGAGTCTCTCAACTTAACGATGAGCGTCCTGCTGTTGGCTCTGTTGCATTCTGGGACAAAGGTGCCATCCTGAGCCCATTTATCTTACTGGATCACAATGAAAGCAAGGAGTTGATTTAGCTGGCACGTGTGTTTTCTCTCTCTGTGCCTTTTGTTTGTGCGCCTGTGTGTGTGCGTGCGCACGGGCGCGTGTGTGTGTATATCTGTGAATGACCCATTGTGGCCAGACACCTGCCCACAGGCTTCTTGTCTAACTGATGAATCAGTGTCTTCAAGGTGTCTTTGAAGAAGTCAATTGTATGCCTTTGTTCTACAGTCTTGAGCATCCTGTCTTGCGTCCTCCCTCTGCACACTAAAGGGAAAATAAATCCACTGCTGACACTGCCACAATGAATGACCACGGCCATCGTCTCATCAACCACCACTTCCTGCTCGGGACAGAGGGAGAAAAGGATAATGGATGTAGGATCAGAGAAAAGAGAAATACAGAAACCGAGCGTATACCGAAACTGACAACCTACCACTGTCTCTATTCCATTTACCCGTCTTTTCCGTAAAATAATACATTTAAAAAATATAAAACTCCCCCAAACTTTTTCCTGGTTTTGATTTCAGGTTTCTCTTTATTCACTTCATGCGATTTATCTCTCCCTCGTGATGTCACACACCTGCTTTCACTCATGTGCTGCATGGTCTGTCAGGGCAGATTAGAAGCAGGAGTCTTGTGCCTCGACAGCCATCGTACAGTATCAATATTGTGACGGCTGAGGAGCCACCAGTCCTCACATCTCCTTGGAGTGCAAAGACAATTGAAAAGAGGAAGCGTCACAAACCTGACACCCGAGTCACTTCAAGGAATCCCTTTCAAGAAGAAATAAAACCTCACCTGACAAAGGAAAGCTAGACCAGGACAGGAGTAAATAGCATCAAACACCAAGGGTATTTCCACTTTCAACAAAAGGAAGTGCACCTGCTGAAATCATTTCAGATTTGTGAAGTAAAATCCATCGTGTCGAACATTTTTAAATTGGTAACAGTATTGATTAAATTGCTTTGGGGCTTAATTATGAGAAGAGTTTTCCTTTTTTGATAAATAGGAGTAGACATAAAGAGGCAGAGAGCACCTTCTGTGATTGAAAAGTTGAGGTGATTTCAGCTGCAACATTGACTCATTAGTGAAGTAAGCGCATTTTCTGTACGGTCTAATGCACACGGGTTGAAGTTGCCTTTGATTTTTCTTTTTTTTGCATGACGACTACTTCAAAGATTTTTCATAGTTTGACCAAATGTAATAATTTCCTCTCGTACAGTACCACTCATTAACCCCAATTACTCTTCCAGGAGGCTATCAAAATGACTCTCCTTTTTTCCCCCAGTGCTCTAATAACTCCAGCTGCTCTCCTCATCAACCAGTGTAATCTGGGTGAGTTGGACTGGGATGTGAGCCAAATGAAAAAATGTAACATGGGGTTAATCACCCTGAATACACTCTCCAAGTAATGCAATTTGTCCATTTTCTGCCTTTTGTCTTATAGTGCACACTTCCACCCCGCTGAAAGTGCCATTAAAAGTTGGCAATTAACTTTCCATGCAGGAGATTAGTCCAGATTGTGACTTCTCAGGGCTACAACATAAAACCAAAGAGAACAAATGTGAACTTCAGCTGATAACTTTTTTTTTATCCTCCTAAATCTTGTCTGGGTTTAGCCAAGTTTCCCAAAATGTCACGTATGAAATGTGACTGACATTTGCTTTAGTCAAACTGTTAAAGCATGTCTGGCTGACCCACTGTCTGCAGATCCTGGTGAGGTAGCATCTCTGTAGAAAGCAATAAATGTCCACGTAAAACAGAATGAGATAAAACAGGTAGAGAGAGAGAGAGATGCGATAAAATCAAATAAAAAAAAATCCAGAAAATACCAAGCAGGAAAAAAGTCCCAGGGTGATTACAAGATCAGCATGCCATGGTACAATTACCATCACTTTGAATTTGAAATGGCCATTTAAAGGGCAGCAGAGCATCCTGAAAAATTAAACTGGAGCCTAATTAGCACACTCTCCAACCTGACAACGGAGCAGCTTTCAGCCTGGCTGAGCAAAGCAGTCAAGCAAGAGAAAGTGAGTGACTGAAGGACTGAAGGACCAACGAGGCCCTGCTGCTCCTGCTCTCAAACCGACACACATGCAGACACGGTGCACTGGCAAACACGTTTGTCTTTTGTCCAAACTCGGCGTCCACTGATATGGGTTTTTTCTCGGGCATATTTGTTTAATATGTTTGGCTCCTTTTTTGATTGAGTGTAACATTGATATTCACACCTGAAGCTGACAATACCGATGTTTCAGTCTACCTCTATGTCACACATCGCCTGTATCTGAATCAGTTTTTACAAACTTTTGCATTTCAGTCTTCTATATTTTAAAAGTTCTTTGTGGTAAACGGCATCACATGAACAAAAGCTATTTTCTTCGGAGCACCTTATCTTTATAACAGAATGATGGCACTCAAGCTTCAAGTCTTAAATCCCTCACTGCTTTCCAGCAGTGGTCGGGTCAGGCCCATGACCCCAAGAACCCTCGCTGTTAAATTAACTCTGCCCCCAGTTGGGTGTTGTGCCATATGTCAGGAACTGCCTCTAATCCTGTCTGGTTGGCCACTCGGCACAGGACTACCTTTTCTGTTCATACATACCAGGGTGGAAAAGTCACTAGTTTGCCCTTGGACCTTGGTTCTTGTAGCTGCCTGACTAAAAGACTTTTAAAGACCTTTTAAACACCACTTGGAATAAAAAAGGAATGCCAGCCACACTACTGTCTAGTTCATCCAGTTCATTCTCCAACCCTGAATGGTAACAGGCATTTCTTTTAGACACACAGGGACGGCCAGAGGCCTGAACTGTTTCAGTGACGTTATCTGTTTGTTTCCTCTTTTTATTCCAAACACAGTCGAGATACTTTACAAAGGTAAAGGAGTTGTGTCTCCGTCAAAGCTTGGTTCATGTGAATTTGAAAAGGCAATTTCAAATATTTCAATTTCCATTGTGCCTGGGCCTCCATAAACTTCTCACCCTGCGACATACCAACCTCAACTCTGCTGCAGGCTCACCTGCACATGAGAGGACTTACTCTAACTTACTCTAACTTACTCTAACTACACACTTGGTGGACTCACCTGATAGTTTTCTTTTTCCTTACAGGTCCAACAAAAATGATGCAGCAGAAGAGTTTTGTTCATTTATTTTTGAGCGGAAAGTTTTCACCCTCCAAGTGGGTAAAAAGTGGAATTGCTAAATCCTGCCAGAGGGATGGAAAAGTGCTGAGTTGAGGCAAAACGAGACACTGTCAAGACAACTCTGTCTCCGTGTGTGTGTGTGTGTGTGTGTGTGTGTGTGTGTGTGTGTGTGTGTGTGTGTGTGTGTGTGTGTGTGTGCGTTTTACCACTTTCTTTCTTGAGCCCTGGGGTCTTAGCTGAGGTCTGGTCAAACGGAAGGAAAGCCCCATGGCTATATCTGTCACAGAACACAACAGGTCGACATTAACTTTACCTGAAAACTTTGCAGCTGAGCTTGATAGCGGTTAATAGTTGTGCGGCACAGAGATAAAGTTCGAGATGGTCACACATGACAACAACTATGATTAATTAGAGCACTACATTGGTACAACAGCCTATGTTGTGATGCACTTTTTGCTCTAGTGACTGTGGCTTAAGCAAGAGCAATGGTCTCCTGAGGACAGATCGATCCAAACCTGTTCCAGAGTCGTGTGCGCAACCTCTCTCCGTACCACACTCATGGAGCGGCAGCGTTGTCTGCAGGCACAGCTAATTTGATTTGAGTCAAATGTGGGGCTCAATCACTGCCTATTAGCTTAGATTTAATTAACCCAAATCATGTTATTGTGTTTGATGACAAAGAGGTTTCTGTGCGGGAACCTCATTGTCAGATCATTGTTCTGTTGTCTCATTCAGCTCAGTCAAAGGTTGACAAAGACCAGCTGCCAATAGAGACTCCAGAGGGAAGCAACGGATTTGCAATATTGTTAATGGAGGGTGGACACGTAATACCTGTCCAAATGTGTTGTCCATTGACCTCAGTCTCACATTTTTTTAATCAGAAAATCAATTTGACTTAAGTTGACATGTTATGTTAAAAGTAAATTGGCATCACAACAACATACAGTAGACGACAGAGGAAGGAAAAACACAATTCCTCAGCTTTTCCAACACTGAATCTAGCATTAAAAAAAACAGTTATAGCTGGTCATCTTGTTACAAATGCACACTGCCGTTGCAATCAAGTGTCTTTTGTGAGTCAAATGAGTAGAAAGAACGCGTAACTAGTGGAAAGTGCAAATCAATCAGCTTCAAACAAAGTGACATAAATACCATTAAATTCCATAAAATCTTATTTTACCTTTCTATCATCCGGAGTGACGTGATATTTTTCCCCGTGACGCGCGTTCTAATTGACAAAAGCCCGGCTGCACTTTGCCAGAGTGTATTGAGCTGCTGTCGGGTTGAAGAATACAAATTCATCCTGAAACGGAGGTGCTCAACAAAACTGCTGCCAATTATCTGAAGCCCTGTAAATGATAAGTCTGTGGCCACTCGAGCGTAAAACAAGGAGATGAAGATGGATCTTACTCTTCCCCCCGTCATTTCATCGCGTTTAATTGACAAGCTCTCACTCGCCGTTAAATTTAGAAGATTACAAATATGAGCGGAATCTCCAGCACCCCATCCACCGGCTCTAATCACATTCTGAGCCAGTCGCAAATTAATCTACATATTTTAATAAGGTGCCAGCACCAGTGAAAGGTGTGTGCAGACATTTAACGGATTATCATTCGCCGTCCCTCGAGCTCAGAAATTGAATAAATATTTTCCGTATAAATACGTGGAAACTTCCGCTGATAGCGAGGAGCTTTTCTCTTTCCAACTTACTCATATTCTCTTCTCGCTCTCTCTCGGGCTAAAGTGTGGATAGGCTTTCTGAGGCTTTTGCTTCACTTGAGGTCCATAGTCTTATACTCGGGCTGATTAACAGTCCAGGCACTTACTGAACAGAGAGAATGTAATTTCCCAGGACTGCTAATACCAACAGCTCCTGGGTTTCTTACTTGTAATGTAATCTTATACGCGCAGGAGTGAGTAATGATGGCTTTATTGAGAATTATACCTGCTTTGAAGATGAGGAGGCCCTGGAGTATAAAAATGGCCATGGATGTGCAGTTTTGGAAGTTTAATAGACAAACTAAACCAAGACCAAAAGCTCACTGAGGGTGACTCATGCCTGCGTCATGCCTTTTTACAGGAACTGAGCAGAAGCCGAATCCCAGGATCTGAGTCATCTTTATTCATCATTTCATTCAGATAAGATTTTCTCAAAATGATAATGCACTTCGTTTTACACGATTAATAGATTCATTCCCATTAAATTCCCAGTAAAACAGTGCGGTGGTCCATGTTTGAACACTTTCCTATGAAAAACCCTGTGTGTAGGGTTGTTCCAATAGTACATTTCTGTTGTGTTTTGTTTTTTTCTTGTTTTTTGGCAAATCCTCTGGGCACCATCAGTTAACATATCAGTTCAAATGATGAAGGTAAAGCTGCAAATACAATTATCACATCTTTTTTTGTGTTGAGTAATACAACTTTCCTGGCTGTTTTTTTTGTGTCAAATCTATATTTATTCCTATCATGCCTCAGGATCAACGTCACGTCAGCGTACATGAGATTTAATGGATTATTATCAGACTTGGCTTTTTCCAGTTGACACTGCAGCTACGTTGACCTATGTGAGTCACAGATATCTCTATTATCGTTCAATGTTTTCATTCTGCCGCGCCTTATTCTCCGTCCCACAAGCAAACACAAACACAAACATATACTTAAGAGCCATAAGCACCCCGCGGTTTAACCTGTGATTCACCTTCTTTTGCAAACCTATTTTCCTCTGAGAAATGCTGTAGATTACAAGCTTCTTTATCCGCCCCAAATAAACTGGTGATGGGAGTCCTTAAGTGGCAGTACAAAGAGTTATAAATTGTTTTTTTTTTTTTTTCATCTTTTCACAATGCCAGGAGGAATATAGCCCCATTACACTCTTAAGGGTCACTTTTAGTGTCGGAAGGTAGTGCTTACACAGACTTTACAACGTGTATCATTATGGCTCTCCATATAAGGAAGCAGTTGGGATGAGAAAGGGATAAGAAAGAGGAGGTCACCGAGGCTGCCACTTTCAGATGGGAAGGAGGACCAAAGATCAGCACTCAATTATCACCACTTAACTGAGGAGAATCTTCCTTCTTATTCCCGGCACCTGTTTGTGACGTCGGCGTTCTGAACCTGTTGTGTAACACACAATACCCTCGTGCCTTCTCTTTGATTTATTTATTTATTTTTTTACTTCCTTTACTGTTACTGTTGTTGCAGAAATTTTGAACGATCGCACAGCGTCACGAGATCACTCCTGAACAAACACATAGTTATCCCCAATCAGTGATAGACATATCTCACTACCAAGACAAAGGGCTGATAAACCACCTCCGCGACAGTGATTTGTCATTTAGAAGTGATTTGTCTGGTGCTGTCCCATCTCCTGGCTGAGGAAGACATCACATGTCATCAGTGATTGACACTCCCCAGTTCTGTCAGTTAGCTGCGGGGGTGCTGCAGGGAAAGATAAGGACATCTATCTGTGTAGCCACTAATGGCAGGTTGGGGTCACTTGAAGGTCTCCTTCAACCACAGTGATATCTGTATAGGCCTGGTTTTACTCCTACTGTCCCCGGCTGACCTTTCAACCCTATGTGACCCCTACAGTTAGTTTGGATCTATCTTATATGTACTGTGCGTGGCATGCCTGTCTGGGGTATAAAAATGAAAGGATGATACAAATCCATAGATTTGTAGTCCACTCTATCCAAATGCTCCATGAATGAGTTATTAACTCATTTTTAAAGTTAGGAAACTATGTTTTTACTTCCTCAGTACATCGTCAAACTGTCTTAAAATGCTTGTGAACAACTCTCTATGGCACAGGTGTCAAACTCAAGGCCCGCGGGCCACACCCAGCCCTCTGTGCAATTATATTTGGCCTGTGAGATAATTATGTTTTTTTTTTTACCAGCTTTGTGAACTTTGAAAATGCAGAGCTGGAACCAGAGGGGGGGGTCATAAGGGGGCTCAGCCTCTCATTTGTATTTGGCTTCCTCTCTTTTAGCTTTATACATCTAGTAAAAATGATTGAGTACAGCAAATGATTGGATATTTATTAAGATACACGCGACTCGGGACTGAAATACTGAAACACAGCGGGTGAAATCAGGCAAGGCGGATGGAAATAGATAATGGAAAATGTCTTTTAACTACACAATGATGCATTTAAATTAGCGGCGGAACATGATCAAGCCCCTGGTGCGGTGAACAGTTCCAGACACGCACAATACCACAAGTGTGCAAGCACATTTAAGTGCCCTTTACTGTTATTTTCCCAAATCTCCTTATGTGGGTTTATACAAAAGCAAATAGATAATTAGGCATTACAGAGGAGGAGCGAGGGGGGAGGGGCAAGCCTAGCACCACTTAACCTTAAAGTACCTTGGTTTTAAATCCTTCAACATATGTAGTCTGGTTCTCAGCTCTGCGTCGGAGTTTGTTTAACTGTCTTTAACCGAGGAGCTCTTTGTAATGTTATTAGCTCGGCATTACTGTGTTGACTGTTGCAGTTCAGCTGCCCCGGTGTGACACGGTGGCACACAGTGTGTACATGGTGCAGATCCACGTGGAGACATCCGAGGTTAAACGGCTTGGCATTAGACATATTACAAGAAAGAAGGGTTACGAGACAAACAGGACCGACACTTAAAGTGGGACACGTTTTAATTACAGTCTAGATTTCGCTGTGCATCTGTCACGGCAGTGCCAGAAAAACCCGCTGAACTAATGGAGGTGGTGCTTGTGCATTCGTGTGTGTATGTGTGTGTGTGTGTATCTGTCTCTGGGTAGGAGACGACATGTTTAACTGTTGTTTGTGTCTCTAAACCGGGGCCCTCTGAGGTCAAGCAGGACACGTCACTGAACTGACTCACCCTGTTTCTTCCAGTGCAACACAGATCATTTAAGGGACTACACCACGGGCTTATCGTGAGTTAGTAGGATATTATGTCATTTTCAAGATTATTGACTTGTAGATGAGATTCAGACATAAAAAAACATACATATTGAACAATAAGATTCTCCATATCTAAAAAAATGACATTGTCTGAGAATGAAATGGAAATAACGGGAAAAAAAGGCACATTTGTGTATGTATGTTTGTGTGTGTTGATGGTGTGTATGTGGGGTTAAAGAGTGAGTGAGAAAGCCTTGCTTATTATCTCAGTCATTAAGCAGAATAATGGGACAACAAAAAAGCCAGAGTGTCCCCAGACCTACCAACCAGTGTCTGGAGCGATGGGGTTAAAAAGAGTTTGGATAATCGACTAAGCTCTTGCCATCTCCACCCTAGTGACCCAGAAGAACAGCCGTCTTCCTCTGTCTGCGAGACCCCCACGGAGCAAACACTGCAGGGACATTAAACACTTGTTCACATTTTTAACCATTATCTTAAGTGGCGAAGACTGTTCTTTTCTCCTTCCATAAGTTTTTTTTTTTTTTTTTTTTTCACCATTGAATAAACTCAAACGATAATCCGTCAATTTATTTCTACTTATGTTATATAATAATGGCGCAGTGTCAGTCCAAGGAGGTGCATTTGGGTACTTTTCACAAGATAGTGAAAAATGGACTGATTTATTTTGATGGGGTTCTGAGTTTTCCCCCTTTAGATCCCAAACACTGCAGCCTGCCAGCGACTCTGTGCTCCCCACTCGTCCATTATTTCCCCGCTGCCCCGTTTCACCCTCCTGTTAAGCACTCACACATGGCTGTGTGGCAGTAACATGGGCAGTGTGCCAGACCCATTGTTGCTGCTAATACTCGAGGGTTACTGTTTCCCCAGAGGAACATAATTTGAATTGTAGCTATATTTTAACCACCTGTAACACGTGAACTAAGTTTGAACACTTCCTGTCCCAGAAGAGAACATGAGGCCTCTGTGTTGAAAGGATGGTAAAATCCCCCTGTGTGGATTTCTGTTAATTACAATAACATTACCACTTAATTATGTACAAAGTATTTTTACAGCACAGGTTGGCTGACTCACTTGACTCTCTTGACTCACTCGTAAATGATTTAAGGGCAGGCAATAAGAACATAGGGTTTGTAGATTGTGATGTTGTAAAAAAAAAAAAAAATATATATATATATATATATATATATATATATATATATATAAAATGTATACATAAGATAGCAGCTTATTTAAATATGGAACATTATATAAAATGATGACTTTCAGCTGTATCTGCATCCAAAAATGCTGTTCAGGTATGAATGCTACCATGAAAAAGGAACTATATTCCTACAATGTCAAATAAATAGAGTGAATGTATGTTTTGACTACTTTTTCTGTGACTTTTTTGTGATAACATAAGTGTTTGGAACCAGTATTTATTTATATATACATTGTCTTACACAGTTGTGGCCTATTTTCACTCATCCTATGGAAAGTCGGATCGCTCATACCATGCCATACCACTGTCTGACAATAGCAGGCATAGGAACGCACCAATGAAGATAAGGGAAAAGAAGACTGAGGATATAAACTATACTGTGAGTGTGTGTTCTTGGTTTTCCTCATGTTGTAACATACATAACATAACATACATTTAGAGGTGAAGACATGTTGTGCTCTATGGCTAGGATGAGGTTAGGGTTAAACCAGTACTAGTTAGGGTTAAGGTTAGCGTAAGTCTTCAGGAAATGAATGCTGAAGTCAATGAAACCAGACTGTGTGTGTGTGTGTGTGTGTGTGTGTAGAAGTTTGTAATCGCGAGGTGATTGTTAATTTACATCCGCTCATTGCCATCCTCAGGTTTTAATTCTGCCACTCTGCCATTAAAGGCGCTGCTGGCAGAGGCCCCATTGGTCTGTTTCTGGGGAATGTTGGACTGAAAGTGTGTTATTATATAAATACCACTGCTCTTTTGACTCCAGGAAGCTACTTCCTGAGGTGTAACCCTTAGTCATTCGGTGAATAGATTTACAGTAACTGGCCAGGGGTGGACATGCCTCTCTAACACTTTATTTCACCACTCTGCGCTCCATCCCTCCCTCGCCCTCCCAACTCTTCACAGACACCCAGGTTTCTCGTCTAATTTTAGGGCTGAAAAATCTCACTCTCTGACATGTCCTGTGGTTGATTTTCACCTCGACCACCGGCACAGCTGTCCATCTGTTTGACATCCAGAGGCGAGATGTTCTGCTTTATTAAAAAGTGTGAATTTAAAAAAAAAAAAAAGATGAAAGAGGGAAGAGTGAGACACAGCCCCATGCAAAAAAAAAAAAAAAAGTGCAAGGGCAGAGATCGTTAGCATAATTCTGTCCAATTTGTACATGCAGAGGTTGACCAGCAGGGGTTGAGGTGTGTTTGTTTGTTGGAATTATAACTGGCCAGTGTGCATGTTCTGCAGTGAGAAACAGCCACAGAAGAAAGGATGCTGTTGTGGATCCATTCATCTGACAAACTTCTCAGGCATTTTGAGGTAAAAGACAAAAACAATTTACATGACAGAGAAAGAGAGGGAGGGAGTGGTGGGTGGGTGGTGGAGCGCTGGGTACGGATGCAAACTCCCCGCCAATCAAACTTGCTTTTGTGTACACCACTGTAGATAAAGAAGAACCTGACTTTGGAATCAAAAGATTAAAACAAAAGCTCCCTTGTCGAGCGTTTGTAATCGCACCGACTCTCCGGCAACTGATTATGTAGAAAACAACTGCAATTACATTTCTGGGCTCACGAGAGAGAGAGAGAGAGAGAGAGGCGAAGAGGCAAAACCAGGCCCAGGAGAGATGATTAATATTCTTATTTTTATTCAGATGCAGCCAATGTACTGACAGCTCCATCGTCTCACTGCTTTGCTCATCAGCCGAATGCAAAGCGCGGCCACTAGGAGAGGAAAAAAATAATCTCAAAAAAACACATCGACGACGCACCACTCCTTTTCTCCTCGTCTCACATTTGATGAGGGAGCAACAGTGATGTTGTAATTTAAATGTGAAAATCCCAGTTCTCTGAAGGAGAATGATGCCATCCCGTGAGTCTTTGGAGAAATCCTCCAGCTCCCCTGCGCCTTCGGAACTCCTAATTTATTTCAAGAGTGTGTGTGATTAGAAAAAACCCTCCTAAATTACTGTATCACACAAAACGGCATAATTAAATTAATATTGGATGTAATAATTACTTTGTGGCTTCTCATTTTTCATACACACAGCTGCTTTGTTGCCGGCACCATTAGCATTTGTCTGCCGCAATTAACAAAGGCTCTAATGAGATTTTGGCGTATACGTGTGTGTGTGTGTATGTGAGCGTGACTTCACGGGGCCTTTTTTTTTTAAACGCGTGTGTGAGCGGGCGCACACACACACTCACACACTCACACACTCACAAATATATAACAGCTCTACATTTCACGACACATTAAAAGGGTTTTGTCACCGCGGGTTTTTTACGAGTATCTTAGGACAGAGTAATTTAGCTTCAATGAGAACATGAACTTTAAGGAAAAGGTGGAAAAGTTCCCCACTTTTTAATGACTAAAGGTTGAAGAATCTCCGCTGTGCCAAGAAAGGTACATTACTCTCAATCTCACCAGTAATGTATTCCACTACTTGTGAAAAATAGCTACATTTGTCTAATGCATGTCACAGAACCGACTTAATTCTGAGTGATGACCCCCGTCCACCAGTTCCATTCACATTCTCACACTCGCCAAGGACGTGAGTAATTGTCGTCCAACTTTAACAGTAGGAACGCTGCGGCGTGTTCGCGGTGACTCGTGCACAGAGATTTACCAGCGACAAAGTCTGCAACAAATAAATTCCGCTGCATTAGTAACATGGCTAAATATGTCAGTTAGTCAATAATAAACATGTCACATGTTGTTGGGGGGGACCTGGTCCTTGAAATCACCCCCGTCCATTTGAAATGCCTTGTGTGTGTCAGATGTCTCTGTGTTCTGACTGGCAGGTGAACCTCTCTTTTCTTCAAATAGGACAACAGTCTCCGGCTACTCTCCCTCGCCTCGCCTCTCCTCGCCTGTCTGTCTGTCTCACTCTCTCGTCTTCTGTCTACAGCAGACACACTTCTGTGCCAGCACTGTCACAGCAGATGAAAATGTTCCCTAGTTATCTGCCTGTGTAATTGCTGTCTTGTTTGGTTAGGAGATTAGAGGGCTGAAACTCTTTGTGTGGCCTTGCAGATTGAACAAACACACACGAGGAGGAACCCCTGTCCAAAAACCCACAAGACGGGCTCGCCTGTGTGACGATAGCGAGCCAGATGGACTGGTGCAGGTGATAACTGCGCCGGTCGGTGTGTTGATGGCTCATGTTGGGAAGCTACACCGCTCCATCGCGATATGAGCGTTTTCCCTGCCACGGTGCAGGTGAGTATTTGACAAACTCGGCTCATGGACACACACGGATCTCGTCCAAATGACTTTGAATTCTTTTCCGTTAGATTTGTCAGATCTCTTAAGTTCAAACAAGGCCACGCTCTCACTCTTTACTCCGCACAACTGCTGCACTTTTGCCGAGCGCTGAAGTCTGGTGGGGTCTTTTGTGTGCTGTCGCTAGTCAGAAGTGACAGGCTGTATTTCAGCAGCCTGCACTTTTCCTCCCTGTCTCTGAGGGTGGTATCCCATCAAGAGTGCAGCCTCAGCCTGGTACAATACTACTCTCACTATTAAGGCAAATTTCCATCCCAAGCCCGCCAATCTCCTTTAGCCTCCCTGCTTTTATTTCCCCCCTTTTTTTTCCTTTTTTTTTTTTGCTCCTTTTCGCTTTTCCTTTCTGCTGTCCTCCCTTCCGTGAAAAGCGAAGGGAACGCCGGGCTCCTCTTGTCACGGTGGGGAAAAGCTCAGGGATCATGTTTGATACTGTCAGATGGGCTGGAAAATTAAAAACCCAATTAAAGTGGCAGTCCAGAGGTCAGCTCTTCTGCATATCAAAAGCTCTCCTCTGGCTATTCTGCACAAATTATATCCATTAACAGCACACTTTGCTTAGGCTGCAACAGCATAGCACTTAGGGAGTAATAAGTGCTTTCTCCTCGCTCTGTTCCATTTCAAATGTAAACCTCTCAGCCGGGAGGAAATAGAGATGAACAAATTGTTAGCAAATGTTTTATTTTATTTTTTCCTTCCCAGAACAAGACACAAAGGTCTGTCTTTGGCGTGTTATTAATGTAGTTGGAGAAGGAAAAATACAACCAGGAGTTTATTTTTAGATATGTTGCCGGCAAACTCGTATTCTTCTTTCTCTCCTTTGTCCACACATGACATGCCACGTTTCTGCCCGTATTTATCTTCCGCTTTTTGAGAAATAGCCACCAACCGTGCCCCCCATTTCTCTTTCACTTTCCCCCTATCGCTCCCGTCTTCTTTTGTGCTCCCTGTTTTACCCACGATTCATTAATTCCTGTACAGTGGTAGGGGAAAGGACAGAGAGAAATGGCCAGCCAAGCTTAATGGCATGCGTCTCGGGCCAGGCCATTAATATTCAGCTTAATGTTTCTGATAACAGGGCCGGGGGCCATGAGGAGTCGCTGGCCCAGACAGCCTTATTAAGCAGCTGGAGTGGAATGATGCTCACTCACGTTGCGGATCAAATGCAAGAGTAAACACACATATGCACGCGCACACACGCGCGCTCAAAGTCAAGACAGTTGTCTTCGGGACTTCAGACAGCATCAGGAGCTTCCCACTAAATTGCTCTCACCATCCGCCCTCTATTTATCTGTGTGTCAGCAGAAGCCTCAGAGGTTTGGTTCGTTGCAGTAGCCGCATGTGAATGCACCAAACAATCCTTTGACAATGTGTTGCTAAGTTGTCGCTGGTTGGTCAGTTTATTAAATGTTGATGCCGCTCCAAATGAGCCTAGCGTTGACATTTGTCTTTCCCCCCTTTCTTTTTTTTTATTCCACCCTTCCCCTTTCTGTTTCTCCAACGAGCCACAAGTTTTCCGCTTTCGGTCTTTTAGCTCCATCTCATTTACATTTAATGACATGATAATACACATTAGCAGACTATTTCAAATAATTACAGCCTTTCAATCGCTTTTTACCCTCACCTCCCTCCCCGCAAATGTTCTTCTACATCCTACCATCTTTGCTCTTTTCTTTTTTTTTCCCTTTCTTTCTCCCTTTTCTTTGAAACTTTGATATTTCTAATGGCAAGAATGGGAAATGCTTTTCCGCAGAAACAATGTATAATAATATGTCACAGGGACAGGCAAAAGGGAAAAAAAAAAAAAAAGATTGAGCAATTTTCAGAGTGGTGCGGGGCGGGGGTGAATAGGACATTAAGTTCTTTTCACTGGTCGTAACGGCGGGGTTTTTTTTTTTCCTGTCATGGTGACGAACAGCAGGCAAGTACACAGGAAGGTGACAGCTCCTCTGTTTGGCCAGTTGTGGCCGATGCTGAATAAGAAGTGCCACAACTGTGCTTCAAGTTCAGAGAGTCATTCTGTGGACGATTAAGGGACATTTTTGAATGATATAAACTAATCATTTAAACTGTTTTTTTTTTAAATTTCAATCAGTTTCATAAAGTCTTTCAACGTGTAATTACTGGAATCTGGTAACGTAGCAACAAAGCGATGGGTCCAGACACTCTAATGATGAATTGAGCTTTAAACACTGTAACAGTCCACTGAGATCGTCTAAAGCACTTTAATGTATTTTGAGATAAAAATGAAAGGAAATGTACCGGGTGATAGTTATGTTGAAGGGTAAAAAAAAAAGGCTGAAATATCACGATTTCTGGCTCCTGGAACTTTCACTTAATAGTGAATGATGTTTTTCTTTCTTTTTTTTTTGATTTGAGGGCTTTATCAGCTCAAGGAATTAAATCAAAAATCACTTCTTCTTTTTTTTTTGAACACATGCCGTTCCCTCTATAGTCCTGTGAAATGGCCTCCACTTTCCTTTGCACTTTTGGTGCCCTGCAGAATGATCATTGGACCTAATGGCTCTGAAATCCTGGCTGACCGACCCGTTTCAGTCGCACACCTTGTTTAACGAACGACAACAGATGCTATGAGCCTAAACCCATTAGACTTTAGGCAAAGGTGTGAAAGATGACTTGTCATCAAGCCATATTACCTTTTTCTATTAGCTCAGGGTTGTGCTTCTCACATCGAGGGAATACCAGTGGTTTTATGTACGTGTTACAGATACAGTACAGGTGGTTCCAGGCCATGTTTTTGTTTTAACATATTGGGTCGTAATTTCCGAGGATGCTGCTCGTTTTTTTTTTACGATGCTTCACTCCAGGCTCTTGACTTTGTTTTGCAGTCTGGTGTGGCTTTGGGAAACGTGATCAGTGACTGACATTCACTTTGCGATTCATCTCGCACGTGACACAACACGGTGCCACGCACAACACAAACAAAGGTTCTCCGCTGTTATCAGTCATTATCATATCCAGAATCCACATAAAAAAAAAAAAAAAATCCACTTGTGTCTATGTGAGCAGCCACTGGTGTGATGATGCTGTTGGTAAATAAAATGAATGACTATGTAGTGGGGTTGGGGATGAAGGGATGTAAATGAAATTGAGGTTACTGTAGTGTCTCTCCATAATATTGTATGAAAGAATTAGCCATCTGGAAGAGTAAGCAGATCTCCCTCGTGGTGCCTGCATGAATCCATTTCTCGCAGTTGCACTGTACTGGTCAAACAAATTAAATTACCACACCAGTATGTAAGTAATTTTATGTAAATGATGGTGTTAATGTTCTGCGTCGCGCTGTTGATGATGGGCTGGTGTGTTCCTCCTCTGGTGGTTTCGCGTCTGCAGGACCCGGCAATCACCGGCTGGAAATGAACATGTACATTTGCCAAGAACAGTCGACAGTCTGCCCTAATTCCCCCTCCCTCCCTCCCCTCCCTCCCCTCCCTCTCTACTGTCTGTACATTCAAAGGGATTTAACATATTGTAATTAGCTTCAGGCTGGAAGAGGAGTGGGACTTTGTAAGGAAAGTGGAGAGGGTGGATAAGATGCATGTCACTTCACATATATCTACATTTGAGGCATTTTTGGCCAGGAGAAGTATTTGTGTATTAAAATGTAAAGCAACCTATTTTAATTCCTCAAGTTTCCAAAGACACTGTTTAGTACATCTTTCATGTCAGAAAAGAAACAATTACAAGACTACACTCACTGATGGACTCAGTTTACCTGAGCATACATCATCCTCTGTCTCCGTTTTTTGCTCGCTTCCTCCCTCGCAGCCTCCTTCACGTTTTTTCCCTCCTCTGGCGGCTACAATTTATACGGCCACAGAGGAGTTCAGGATTTACACTGGATTTTTGTTTCAGCCATCTATGGAATTAAGAAGTGTATCCTTGCATTTCATTAAATCCTGCCTAATGAGATGACTGTCTCTCCCCAAAGAGCAGATGATAAAGTACCCTATGCCACGGTGCATAAATTAGTATGGTGAGGTTAAATGCTGGAACTGACTCGTGTTTCACAAGAGGACCCTATCCAGCAGTTAAAATCAACTCCTATAAATACTGCCAGCAGCGGACTGAATTCACCTGCCTGCTTGGTGCTTGCATCAAAACTAATGTATCATTTGTTGGATCATAAGGAAAGGATGGAGAGGAGCAGGAAGTGGTCGCTTTTGCCTGAGCGCTGATTTATTTTCATCTGAAGTTCAGTAGGGAATAACACGAAAGTGATGATAACACATTTCCTTTACGCTCACATTTAAATACGAATGAAATGAAATCAACAAGCGTCCTTGATATTAAAATTTTTTATTTTATTACATTATAGTACATGTTGAAAGAAAGTACATTCTGATGTTATTACTATATTCTTTCACCGCTTTATTATTATACTAAGTAGCTTAATGTTTATGCAAATGATTCATACTTTATATTCCGTTTGATATTGTTAATTTAAAAAAACCCCAAAACTTATTTGTTTTACAGTAGAAATCAACTTGTCTCTACACTTGTGTTTGCTCTCGTGTGCGTTTCTCATTGGATTCCCTCATCTGTTGAGATAATCAGTTTGATATTTCAGCCAAAATTACATTACCGTAATGAGGTGCCCCACACGGCTCGTGCACTTTGAAGGAAGCATTCCCGATGTGTTAGTGTAATTACCAGGAATGAGGAAACTAACCAAATTTTCCTTTTGAACTGCACACACACACACACACAGTGAGAGAGACATAGAAACCATTGAGAACTCAAGATTGGGGTTCATGTCTGATTTGCTCATCACTTCTAATTGGAAGCTAATTTTCAGAAAGCCTCTCAGATGGCTGACAGCTCGTGTCCTCCGTCCCCGTCTGTCTCTACAACTCTTTCACCACATTTTTTTCCCCCCTGTGTTTTAAAAGAAGCCCCTATGGCAGAAGGGGAGTGATTGGAGGGGATGCTGGGAGTTTGCTGATATTCCAGGTATTTTAAGCTTTTGTGTCCGCATGGGTGTAATGGACTTATTCTCAAGCAGTTCTCGTCTCCCTAATTAGTGGTCCCCCCTCGAGCCGTAACAAGGGCACTGACGAGAGAGGCTTTTTCCCCAATGATAATGTGAATGGATACCTGCAGGGGGAGATTTCTGTACTGTTCCTCATCCTGTCAGCCACTCTGGGTAACACTGGGGCTTAATGAACCTGAAAACAAGACACTGTGTGCGGTGAAGGGAGTGTGTGTGTGTGTGTGTGTGTGTGTAGATAAATTCAGTACAGTACTCTCAGAGCTTCGTACGGTACTGTATTTTTTTATAAAACAGACCGATGAAGTCAGTTTTGGTCCACTTGTCAGCCATCGAGGCTTTAGCGTACGTCGGCACAGTTTACCGCGTTGCGAAAGTGCGCCGTTCCAAGTCCAAGTCAAACTGGCACACATCTTTCCCGGCTGGAACAACATGTCACGTGATATATGTATGTCCTGAGATGGCTCGACTGATACGTCGACACCGTGGAGATGCATATCTAGGATGCACGCAACGTCACAAATGTCACTCGTGATCGATCGAACGCCGTGCTGTATGAGTGAGAGGTCATTGCTCTCCATATACAGCCAGAGGGGACGGACAGAACGCCTGGTCAGCACATGGTCACATTTTGGACACAGCACGTCTCCCTCCCCTCCTGTGTGGGTAATGAGCTGTTGTTGGTGAAGCACACGTCACTCCGTGTGACATTAGACTCAGTCAGTCCTGCCAGAGCCTTCCTCCGTGTTTTTTTCTCGGACACCGGGCCTTTCCAATGAGGGCTGCGAGTCGCTGCTCAGGCTCGCTGACATTGAATGATGTGTTTGTTTATTATGGCAGATAGGTGTCATGTCAGGCATGCATTTAGTCCTTGCAAGGTAAGCTGTGCATTTTTTTTATTTTATTTTTTTCTCCTGTGGTAATAATGCCACGGACCAAAGTAGGAAAGCACTTGGTCAAGGTCAAAATGATGACAGACTAAACAAAGTAGAGAACCTTGGATGGGCTATAGTGGCGACGACTGTGGACAGGTTGTGTGTAAAGGTAGGGTAGAAAGACAAAGAGACGGAAAGAAGGAAAGACTGAGAGACAGAAATGGAGGAAGGGAACCACAGATGTGGCAGGGCCTCGGGCGATACAAGTCATTATGGTGTAAACTGCTCCAGTGGTGATGTTGTCGGGAGAGCGGAGAGGTCACCGGCTCGGGGTGTGTCAAGCAATACATGCACGCATAGACATAAACACACACACACACAGAGGAAATTGAAAGAACATCTGGATATGTGCCACCTGCCTAGTGGAAGTCATCTAGTTTACACGCAGTACAGGAGGGGATGGTGGGGGGGGGTGGTTGTCCCTTTCCTGGATGTGCAACCTTCATGCTAGCCTGCACCACTGGGAGAGGCTGGAGGATGAAGTGGAGAGTGAAGAGCGTGCAAACCAAATGACACACTTTGCACGGATTAAGTGTTAAAGTAAACATGGATATCGTGAGTTAGGGCAGGAAATGGGGAGAAATGCACACCGCCGTCTCCACGGCGAACCCCTATCGTGTCACCACAGTTGCTTGCTCTGCTCAGCTGCAAGGCGCTGGTCCAAGGTGTGGGATACATGCTTACTGACAAGGGCTATATCCATTGCAAACCAATTCAGAGGCATTAAATTGAGGAAGTGTAACAGAGATGATGGTGAGATTAAATGTAAAATATGATTATGTTTTTTAGGCTTTTCGTGTCTTTTATTGCCTTCTTGAGCATAAAAGGAAGAAAGGAGGAAAAGAAGAAAGATGGGAGCCAGAAAACTCAGTGCTAAGTATTGACCATCTGGCTCCAGCCCAAGCTAGCGTGCCACAAAACAATTGCATTCATTAGGTTAATTTATCATGGTGGTAAGCTCAATTTACTTTTGCTTGTGCGAGCGTGGCTCATTAAGATTCAGTCTGCCGCTTCCTCAGGCCGTCTTGTGATCATTTACACAGAGTTCACGCATTTTGGACCAGATAGGAAGTTCTCCGGGGTTATATGCCCAACCTAAACTGTTTAAATGGAGGCAGCAATGGAAGAGGTGGAGAGAGAGGGATTATGGTGGCAAACGAGAGAATGAGAAAGGGATGGAGGGGAGTGTCAGCGGAGGACCGAATTGAAGAAGAATGCTGTTGAAGAGAAGTGTGGAGAAAGAAAGGCTCGGCTCTTATAGTTGACAGAATGGATGTTGCGGGGCTCCGGTGGAAGAGGAAAGGAGAAAGAGCAAGAGGAGGGAGGCACGTGACTAAATGTATTCTGATAACTGAACAGCAGATGTCTCGCATGGAGCTCCTTTGTTGCCTGAACAGCAGGACCCTGCACTTCACTGGGCTCACTTCACACCGCATTCATTTGCCTGCCAGCTGCCAATTTGGGGTAGAGAGAGTGAAAAAGGACAGAGAGATAGGGGAGAGAGAGAGAGAGCGAGAAGGGAGGGAGGCTCACACCAGTCCGTCCCTCCCCTCCCTCAGCATGTCTTGCAGAGAAGCTGCCATTCCGCTCTGTCTTCCCCCGGTGGCCTGTACAATTAGTGATCTGCATAACCACCCACACCTCCACACACTGCAGAGGGGGAGCTGCCTTTGTCTTTTGGCTGCTGAACAATGAGTTGCTTTGGACTTGGCTGGAAGCCAGGAGCTGTGGCACAAAACTGCATGTTCTTGATGGATGACGAATACTCCCAGAGTCTTGTTTCCTCATGTGGCTGTTTTGGTGGGGTCAGAGATGAGCTGCCGTGGCGGTCATCGACAGCCCTTTTTCTGTTAAAAACACCTCCTGAAACTGTGGAAAGGGGAGAAGTTTCATCTTCCCAGGTGTCTTTGATCAATGGAGGCAGACTCTCATTAAGACCACAAGGCCCACAGTTCATTAACGCCTGGGTGAAAACAAATTCACACCCCTCTGCTAAGTGATGTGGGCCGAGGCGTGACGGCGTCAACACTCTGACGAAGTTGGCTGCGAGAGGCGAGACTTGGGTGGCGGCAACCGCAACTTCACAGCTCACCTGGTGCTCGTGACCTCCTTGAGAACCAGCAAAGCAGCAAATCTTCTACCTAAGGAGGAGAAAGAAGCAAAAGTTAATTTATAGTTATGTAATGTCAGTTGTAAACTGGAGACTAAAAAAAAAAAACGCCTTTTTTTTCTATAAACCTCCTCACCCTCGGTGCAGCTTCATAAACTTATGGTCTGTTTGACTTTCACCGTGTTATTATCGTAATTGTGAAGTCAATGCATGATGGTGCTGTGGGAGATTTGTAGGGAGTTCTAACCCCATTATCAAGGCTTGTGTGGCGCATCGTGTGCAAGATAATACACGTATTGATCGACGACCACCGGCTCATCTAAATTGTCCTCACTTATTACTGTACAAAAGGCAGCAAGAGCAGATCCCTCTCACCGCCCTCCCCCGATGTCAATTCGCAGGACGAGCCATGAAACAAGTATTATCCCCACTTCCTGAGTCGGGAGGGGGTGGGCATGATAAAAAACTTTTTGATTAAGGAAAGGGAATGTTCTATTTCATTCTGATTCGGGAAGCAGGAGAAAGAGCGGGGGATTAATCTTAAGGCCGTCGTTTTACTGCCTATCCCCACTCCTGTCTCGGAGCTCAAGAAGCGCGAGTGAATAATGGGGTGTCCATCAGCCGTGGGCTCAAGCCCAGATTGGGATTTTCTCTGTGGATAATACAAAGCAGGGCGACAATTGATGATTCATAATGTACAGTTTTAGCCTGGCAATTGCGGCAGCTATTGTGGCGATGTTGGCATTAGTGGTACGGTATCTTCCAATGAAATGTTCCTGCCTGACAGCAGTCTGTGGATGTTCTCCTGCAGAGGATGAGAGAACCACCAGTTTATAAATATGGATATAGGGAATCATATCCTGATATGTGACAAATTCAGTTGAGACTTTGCTTAATCAGTCGCACGTGCACAGTGTAATATTGAAGAATCATTTGAAAGGGAGGGGAGGGCCTTGCTGTTGCAGCGAGTAATAATGATACCTTGTTATGTTCACTTTACACGACTTACCCTCATTTTGTGCGCGTAGCCGCTTCGCGCTGAAGTGAGAACAATCCTGGCTAACAAAGTTGTCTGGCTCTCCACTCATGTGAGCAGCACCTGTCGTGTCGGGGAGTGGAGGCTGAGGTGGGTGTTCGGGATCCATGGAGGGGATGCTATCCATCAGTGGTTCAATTTGATATTTAATTTAGACTTTTATGAGCCTTAGAGGATGGGCCGTGTCATTTTTCTCTCCCGGGCGCTCTCTGTTGGGATGGAGGATAAATTCCTTTCATCCATGCAGCAGCCCAACCAAGGCTTCCTCAGATTTATAACTGTGTACGGTGCCGGCGATGCTGGTGGCAACAGTGATTAGCCCACATGTGAGACATAGTACATAGATCTCCGTCCAGGACATACACGGACCAAAATGTGAATAAAAGAATGCACAATTCACCGGGGATCTAAAAGGCTTCTGTAAAAGACAATAGACATGATTACTTACGCATCATGTGAGTAAGAAATATCTGCTAGAATGATGTCATATATTCCTCTTGAAAAGCCACAGAACAAAATCAATTAATTTAGCATTAATCAATGGAGTTAGTGATATTATGCATACATGTTTTTTATTTCTGTGAGTTATGGAGGAAATAAAATAGACAATATTCTGAGAGGGTAATTTTTTAGGAGTTTTATAAACTAATCCTCTCCCTAATAGTCTGTTTTAGCATAATTTATAGCTTTCTTCATTACCCCTTTTGTATTAGTAATTATTTCTAAAATACCAAAGAGCCATCTTTTCTTTCCCGGTTCTTCTCAGGCTGTGATTTATCGCGCCGGCTCTGTCCTGATGCCGTCTTCCCTAGGTGTGACATTTCAAAATATTTATAGCTCTGGCACATTAAAGGCCTTCCTCTGAAGGTGACCGACCACTCTTCCACACCAGTGTAATTAATGGAATCTCGGCGTGTTCTCCTGGTGTTATTTATCCACCGCGTTCTGTTGAAACACTACGGAAAACAGCGAGGTGTTGGCTCAGCTACCGCAGGCTCATAAACGGGCGTTTTTATACACCTGCGTGTCCCAGGATGCATTGCAGCAGGGGCTACAAGGAGACCATTCCACGTCAAAGCCCCAAAAGTTTAATATTTTATTGATTAAATCTAAACCTTCTGTCCAAAGTGGCAATTAAAATTCAATTAAACTGACTGAAAGCATCATATTAAATTTCATCTCTTTATGAGCTCCGAGATAATGCTGGAGGACAAGACTTGAATATAATCACACCCTTTTTAGATTATATTATCATGTTCATTCACTATAAAAGTGACACTTTTAGGTATACTTTCAATATTTCTTAACTATAACCTTCTAATGAACACATTTTATTGCCATTAAATCAACTATTATTGGGCATTGTAATAAAGAGAGAGATGACTGCTTTTTGCTCTGCACTCCACATTAAAAGAGCGACTTTGGCTTAATTTTTAATCTATTTTTTTTTCTTTTTTTAGTGTGTTTGCAGAAAAGCCATTGTTCCTACCGAAATTGCACAAAATAATAATAATAAAATAGAAAATCCCAATGTTGTCCAGTCACCCTGAAATGTTTCAGTGTGTTGAAATGCAGCAGCTATTATATTAACAATGTGCTTTGTTTTAAGTCTGTCTTTTGTGTGACGCTCCAGTTTCAGATCGTTGCATAGGCAGCATTTCATATATAAAAATGTCTCGTATAAGCTATTTTAATTATATCCCCATATAGCAAACCCTGGACCAACGAGAGGCTTTAGCACTAGAGTGCAGTTTATAGCACGAACTGAGCCCTGACCATGATTCTGTTTTTGTGTTTTAAACCAGACCATGCGGTCAGCGTAAGATCTACCTTGTGTTACTCTGATATGTAAACCGATGGCTTGTTTTTCCTGATTACACACGTAATATGCAGAGTTGCACACGCTCATGCATTCACACATGCGGTTCTGTTTCTGAACATGTGAAGTTGACGCTCCACGCAGTCACAGATATCTGGGTCACCTGTGGACGACCGTAAATGGTTAGTGCATACTCTCGTGGACATGGACAGATAATGACATTTACATTACACACACACACACACACACACACACACACACAGCAACCTCTGCAGACTATTGACCTTCAGCCACAATGTCGGTACACGTCGTCCAGCATTAACCTGAATATCGTAGTTTTTTTGTCAGAACCCACGCTGGGTGTCCACACTCTATTAGGCACAGCAGTGCTCTGAGCTAAATGCTAAAGTCAGAATACTTAGCTTAGTATATTATCAGTGTAATGTCAAAGCTACAGTATTTTTGCACATTTGCCGATGTGCAGGAAACTGTTTAGGAAACTGGGGAACAAACAGCCAGAGAAACATCAAAGTACCATGTTTTATTGCCGTCCATTTTTACAAGTTTTCACTTTTCACTTCGAATCAAAGCTGCGTCATTCTTCAGAAAACCATCTCTGTTTGAGCACATTGTTGTTGACATGTTTGTAGAAAATGGGAAAATGTGGCCTTGTGGCACTTCCCTCTGTATCATGCAAGCTTTAGAGGCCCACCTACTCCAGGAAGTCTTATTCTTTAGGAAATTTCATAGCAATAGATTCATCCATTCTTGTAATGTTTCAGTGCGGACAGACAAATCATGATGCATGACTACAAATCAGGATTTTACCAAAATCATCTCCGCTCAAGTTCCTTTTTTCCAGGTTCTTTACAGGCTCATTGAAGGTTAAAGGTTAGCGCTAAGCCACAGAAAAGCATCCGCTGCAGTAAGTCAGCTATTTAGATGTACACTGAGAGCGCTTGTTATTACTGAGTGCCTCTCTGTTTCCCCAGAACTGTTTGCTCTGTGTGATTATTCTCTCCAGCTCCCCGAGCATCCCGGCTCCTGCCTCTGTGATAAAGATATTCATTTACCCGATATGAAAATCTTGTTCACGCTGATCCCAAATGACTCTAGGTAGAGGAGGAGGAAGAAACCTGGGAGGTGAGAGAAACAGCGAAAAGGAGGACAGACAGGAGGTGACAGCATAGAAGTGCATGAGGGACAGGAGAGAGAGAGAGAGCGAGAGAGAGAGAGAGAGAGAGAAAGAGCGGTCGCAAAGAATGACATGAAATATTAATATGGTCTGAGCCAATGTGACACCCTAAAGATTGCATGATAACAAAATAAAGGCTTTGTATCACATGTGGGTCCAGGTTTTAGTTTTTTGGGATTTATGCAAAACAACGGCCGAGGCATGCGAGACATTTGAAGCGGAGAGCGTAAATTTCCCATAGGTTTGAACGTCGAATGCTTGTATTGTCCACGTGAGAGTGTGTTGCTCTTCATGTTTTTGCTTCTACGTGCTCTGCTAATGATGAGATTCATGCCGTTTTAACTGCTTCTGACTGAGAAGGTTTTGCATGTAGTGCTGGCATCAATCCTTTTGACTTTGCCATGCTGTTGAAGTAGAGAGAGATGGATATCATGGTGGTGGTGGTGGTGGTGGGGGAATAATTGTGTCCTCTCAAATGCATCCTCATGGTTAAAAGGGTAAAAATGAGATGCAGCAGTACACACTAGTCACTCCCCCTCGTCATGTAGCCAGCCCATCTTCTCTCCCTTTATTTTGTTTGAGTATATGGCTCACTCATCTCAGGTTTTATTGTCTCTATCTTGGGGAGCGCCGCTTTCCCCCCCATAACACGGCTACCATGCGCGGCACATCAGGCAAGTTCTTGATTCTGTACTCAGTAATTTAAAGCCTTTATGGAATTGCAATTTCAGGGCTCAGTGCTTGTTTTTCTAAAATGTACTCAAGGAATTAGCTACTCCAGCCACAAATCAGTTGAATTTATGCACAGTTGTAATACACTTTATGGGCTCATGGTACATTGCTTCAAAAACAGCAGATGTGAAATTATGATAAATATAATGAGGGTTTTTTCCCCCTTCTTCTACTTCTCTCTCTCTCTCTCTTTCGTCTGCGAGGGAGAAGGATGTGAAGCGTGTTTGCTTACCCCATACAATACATTTAATGTCTTAGTAAGGGCCGCCAACAAAACCTGATTAATGTCCTCATCTCTTTTATTAAAGATAACAGTGGCACTGCAGTCAGGAGATAGAGAACGTGCCATAAATCTCAGGCAAAATGAGCAGTCAAATAATCACTCATCAGAAATGAAATCTACATACATTACCACTTGCAGACATTCTGCTGTGAATATAAACACAGGGCTACGGGCAATGAAGCCAGCACCATTTATCCACATATTCGCAGTAAGGGGGAGGTAAAGGTGTCTGGAGAGGGTGAGCTCTCAGCTGGTGATGATGTTTAACGGGTCCTGTCCTGCTCAGCTACAGTTCGACAGGCTAACCATGAGTCCCAAAAAAAAAGAAAAAGAAAGAGCCGGAGACGCCATCATTAAGGGCAGTGGATGAGTTAGACAGCAAAGGCAATTAAGCGTCACACTGAAAAGGACATAATGTTGATCCATCCTTGCGATTAATCAAGGCATGCATTAGACAGTGATGGGCGACCCTGTGCCTTTGTGACAAAATGATTCTTCATCCCGTGTTTGGGGATGGGGATCCGGAGGTCCCTAATGCGCCTTAGAGGCGCCCCAATGAAACCCTGTCATTTATTCTGTTCCTGTCCCTGACAGCTATCAACCTGTCTTCTGCCAGCGCAGGAACATTATCTGAACTCCCAAGGCGGTTTGCGACAGGGACCGAGCTTATGAGAGGTGGTAGCAGACAGGCGGATATGTAAAGCAGTGATAATGCTACTTTTCCCTTGTACTATGTGCGTCAAACACAGGTGGAGGTGTTCCTGTAGCCGACCAGACGTATAGATGCGTTCAAGGTTGCAGCCATTTATAAACACTGTTATTTTGCCACGTGTGCTTTTTTTTCATCTCACATCAGAGGCGTCTTTGTGACAGATGTCGTGTGTTGTGATTAAAAACTGTGGGAAATTAAAAAAAAAACAAACGCACAATGCACTAAGACCGTTCTTTGTTTTGGTGTCAGTCATATCGTAATAATAAAATCGAGCATTTTTTTCTTTTTTTCAACCCCTCCAGCTTTCAGTCATTTTCTGCAACTGTGGCATCTGGCGGGGACAGGCTGACGACGCGGCGTCTCCGCACCATAAATGACGAGAAATTAGTTTTTCCATGCTTGATAAAAGTCGCTCACAATTAGAAGGAGTGTCAAACCACTTCATATGGAGCCGCGCACAGAGCTCCAGCTCCACTCAAAATATTGACAGGGATGCATCGCAGTGTCAGTGGTCTCACTGTGATAATGACTTGTTTGCAAGTTGATACTGTACATTTGCCTCATAGACGCGGCGGCAAAACACTTTTATGGCTGTTAATCTTTATGCATTAGTCACTCAAGATCTAAATATAAGTTGACCCGGTGTTGTCACTTATGACACGATAATACCCTCTTTTAAATGTCCAACACCGCTATCATAACCTTGAGTCTCTACTAGGGCTGAATGATTTGGTTAAAGTTTCTAATCATGGGGGCCACACGGTGGATGTAGTGGTTAGCACTCTTGCCTTTGGGGTAGGGTTCGTGGGTTTTCTCCAGGTTCTCCCACAGTCCAAAAATGTGCAGATTGTGGCACAGTGTCCACAGTGTTCCGCCTCCTTTTGCCCTATGTTTATATTTTAAAATTAGTATAGAATATAGAACAATCAATAGTAAAAAAAAAAATAGAAATTGTTGTATATAATAACATAAACTACCATAACAGAAATACTAGGAGCTTGTTGTAAACATTCATTTGCACAAGTTGCAAAAAAAACCAGCAGTATTTGTTTATTTGCTAATTGCATTGTTTCACGTTGCGATTTGAATGCGATCCGTTGTTCAGCCTGAAACACGTATCAGTCCGATTCAGTCATTTCAAACTACTAATCTGCGAACAACACATTTGTGCTGATGCATTCTCCACTGAGCCATAACAAGCCATTTCAAAAACATAAGGCTCCAACTCTGTAACTAATATTCCACTTCCATAGAGAAGAAATAAACAGACTCAATTAAAATGCTATTGCGATGTTTAGGGTTTATGCATCGTATTGGATTTCACGTTTTTTCTGACGCGTGATCTTGCTACGTGTAAATGAAAGTAGATGTGATGGAAGCAGTGATGGAGCAGCGGGCAGATGGAGAGGTTGTCTTGGTCCCGGCTTGGTTATCAAATACGATTGCTGGAGTGTTCCTGCCCAGCCGCGCTGCTGACAGTGTTGTCAGTCAGACTCTGAAGCTGAGAGAACGCGAGCATCTGAGCGGCCAAACAGAAATGAGTGGCACACCTTTGCCTCGCGCTGCCCTCCGCTTCCATCACCGGGGCCACATTTAGTTTTCTGATTTACTTAGTTTTGAGAAAAAGTTAGTCAGTCTTTCTGCTTATGTTGCTGCGTACTGTTGTGTTTATTTGAGTTACTGTTAACATTTAATATGACCTATAATAACTATTTACATATTATTGAGATGTATAGTAGCAATATCAAGACACGTTTATGTATCAGCATAATATGCACTGATACATATTACTTTTTTTCTCGTGATTATTATTGATACTGATTGATTTTAAAGGTTTTATTTTTGCCATGTAGACATCCACTTCCTCTGTACTGTAGATTTCCCTCCTCCCTATCGTCCCCCAGGTCCGTATGGCCACACATTCACCTGGATTGTTGAATCATGATGTCATTACTGCCATCATTGAGCCCGGGCATCCGAGCGCCCGTTAAGCCGGAGCAGCCCCACACAGCCTTGTGCTGATGGTACAATATGCTCCTTGTTATTCTAGGATCATTGACGCTAAATCCTTGGCAATCAAGTCACTTTTGTTGAAGCTCATTGGCTCAGTGGGGTCTCTTCTCGTCCGCGAGCTCGGAATGAGAAAAGGAGCGATTGGGTTAGTTGGGTCGTTAGGTAGAAATTCTTTGATAATGGCACATGTTACATTAGAGCCTTACAAACCAAGGATAAGTGTTTCAGAGTCTGTGTAATGTCATTTAAGGAATGGTTATGGTAGATAAGGAATTCTCTTGAGGTGTGAAGTATGGAGATGAATAGTTCCTTATTAATCCAGACTCATAACATGCTGTACAGTCAAGACACACTAGTTACAGTACGCATGGATTCGCACATATCTCAGACACTTTTACTGCACATGATGTATGACTTAAATTCTTTAGAGCCAGTGCAGTTCATCTGGAGGTGTGACGGCCCTTTTTTTTAGTACTATTGTCTTACATGTTTGTTTGTTTTTTGTTCAGATGTCCAAACAATGACTAGTTCCATGGAGCATTAATAACACATTCATTAATGTCTAGTAGTTGTGAGAAATCTCTCAGCGTGAACAGGGGCTCGATGAAAACATGAACCCCGTGATGAAATGACAACAGCTGCAGCCGCCCGTCTCCTCGTGCATGGCACTTGTTTAAGTCACAGTTGTGCTGTATATTAATCCGTGTACAAAGCAGTATTTGAAATAACTACATTTTTACATAGGCCATTTTAGTGCGTAATCATACGCTCTCTCACCAAAAATCTTCTTTAGTGGATCTAAGTTCAGTCATGTAGTGCTTAGCTTGCCTTTCTGCGTGGAGTTTGCATGTTTTCCCCGTGTGCGCATGGGTTTTCTCCGGCTTCCTCCCACAGTACAAAAACATGCAATATTCGGTAAATTGCTCACACTAAATTGACAATTTAGTGTGAATGTGAGAGTGTGAGAGTGGTTGTTTGTCTCTATACATGTGGCCCTGCGATGGACTGGCGAACTGTCCAGGGTGTGACCCCACCTATCGCCCTATGTCAGCTTACTGTGGTCAGACACAGATAGGACACATATTTATTAAGTGAAAAATGGTTTAATATGATCATAGATGATGAATGAATGAATAATAAGTCATGAGGAAAGATGCAGCTCCCTGGAAATAGATTAAAAGCACTATATGTTGGTTGAGGTAGACGGGATTTTCGAGTCACTCGTGTGTTATATTGATATTTTCTTCATTCACGATTAACTTATTGTAAGTGCTTAGAATAATAATAATAATAACATTGTATGTTGTCCCATCATTTATTATTTCAACTGTTATACATACCATAAAGCAGGATTTCTGTAGTTGCTTTTTGTGGCATGAACCTGCAAACCAGAATAAACATACAACTTACATAAAGTTAATCAAAAATAATTAAGACGTTATTTGAAGGTTGAAATTGCTACATTGTGTCGCATTGATTCAGTTGCAAAGCAAATCTAGCTGTACTTAGTTAAATGTTCAGTTCAGTTCAAGGCTACAGAAACTCTGACATTGTTTGGATGCACATACATCAACTCTAATATGAGACATGTCTGCATGGTTTAACTTAAGGAAACATCAAATGCTATTGATCTATTCAGCACTGGACTGTCCCACACCCTTGAGCCTCCTTGATTTCCGCTGCAGCTCCTCGGAAGCGTTCTCAGTATATCCTCCTCCCAGTGGGATGTCAGCCTCTCAGAGAGGGGAGGGGGGGCATGTTTGAGAAGGTGGCGTCACGCAGCTGCCGTAGCCCAGTAAAGCTCCTCGAGGAAAGACATGTTGTCAGTGCACATTAATCATCGGGCCCACCATCGGAAACAGATTCCCCTCATAAGCAATTTCACTCATTAGAGTTACGGTGCTGATTTGCTGATTGGAGTTACGCTGAGGCCACTGCACTGTGAGGGAAGGAGAGGGAGGGGAGGGAGGGAGAGAGAGAGAGAGAGAGAGGGGTTCTGACACATTTACAGTGACGTGAAAGCTGAGATGTGGATTAATGTGCGTTGTCCCCGTCACACAAACTGAATAAATAAATATGAAACAAAAGCAGAGGGGAGAGACTCAGTTACAAAGCAGGAAATGAAAGTTCCATTTAGTGAGGGAGTGAGACGGACTCGGGTGACATTCTCCAGACATGACTGTAAACACCAAATCACTGCAGTGGAAGTCAAGGCCGCGCGCCCACATGCATAAAGCACCTGGCGCGGCTATTCCCAGCATTCCCCAAAGTGACACAGTTCACTTCTTGTGGCGTAGACAAAACATTAGCCCCTTGCACTGCGCTGCACTGCTCCTCTGAATTGATTGGAAGTGGCCTTCCTGCTTAACATGACACGACGCAATCAGCATTCGAAACTCCTCGGGCTACGACAGGTTTAAAAACAATCTCACAGCTCAGGCAGGTAATAAAATAAATCAATTTCCCCCCTACGTGCATTTCTTCCGCGCCGCTGCTAACGATGCATGGTGATCACATGGTCATATTTAGGATTGGGCTGTCTGTATCGATCGCGCAGTTCCCGTTCACGAACACCGCTGTTTACATGGATCAACAATATTCCGTTAGCACAGGCCACGCGATCGCCATTTAATGGAGTAACGTGTTTACATGACTGAGGATTGTTGTTAATGGCGTATCTCAGCTGTCACACGCTGGTTTATCCTAACTGGGTTATGTTTTTATTGGGCGTGGGAGACGGCGTTTACAAGCAGCTTCTCTTAAACGCGTATGCAGAGTCAAGTGACGTGATCGTATTTCCGGCAAGATTTTTTTTGTTAATGACAACTTTGAAAGCCAGCGCTCCACACAACAGGCCGTTATAACACGTTTTGGTTTTGATCTCATCCATTACATCCTCAGAGTCTGTCTGAACTTTTCCCCGTGGCGCGGCGCCAACGACCACACGACTTAATAAACGGTGCCAAACATGAGCCAGCATTCACATTACATGGTAACAGGGGTAACCCAGTTGAACCATATTAACAGTCCCTGCATGTTTTGGAGTGTTTGTAAACGTGTGCAGTGTGAGTGTGTGTGTGTGTTTGTGTGTGTGTGCGCTCTCCTCATCCATCATGCCATTCCACGTCATTCCACGCGCTTTCATCGTTTCCGAATGATCTCTGCTACGTGACTCCTCGCGCTATGCAGAGATGCACAGCGTGCACTAATTAGCTGTTAGTTTGTCAGCTGCCGATACACAACCCCTTTGTCATTTTCTTCAGGAGAAAATGCACCCTTGCAGGAATTTTCCCGCCTGCTTCCCTCAGCTCCTCCCCTGGTCTTGCACATTTCTCCGTCCACTCCGGCAGCCCCGGCTGGAAGTCGTTTTACAGTTCAATCAGGAATTCTAATAAACTGACCTGTGCTTTAATGACTAATTCATTGTCTCCTTTACTACCTTCATGGGTATAAAGCGGATTAATGACTTCAGCAAGGTTAAAAACAGTACCACTGTGCTTTCCCTTCATCTACTATCAATCATCCTTTAGATTCTTAAGAGAGCGACGGAAATTGAGGGAAAATGAGTAATCCTTTTGATGGATGATAGCATTGGTTGGAGTGTGTGCATTAGATATAAGTGTGGCTATAGCATTAAAGATAAGGAGCGCCGCGTGACACGAGGAGCTTGCATTTTAAGACGTGCCACATATGTGGAACAAACCATAATACTCTGTGACAGGAGAATTATCTTGCTGTAACAACAAAGGCTCCACAGAAGTAAGCAGGGAGTAAAAAGAAGTCGTCGTATTTTTTTTTTATTATTGTCTCAACGTGGACACGTAAATACCTGTTATCAAAGCGGGCCAAGACATAATCTCGTATTTCACCGTATGGTATTTTATATGTTTATAACATAAAGGCTTTTAAGGAACAGGAGGGAACACTCTGCTGCAGTTTAGAGAAACGAGAGCAGAAATCCACGCGAGTTGTGAAAACTTCTTTGACAGTTTCTTTACTTTTCTTCACACTGTACTTCCCCCTCCTTGTTGTTCCGAAATCCCATGGAAGAGAGAGGAAGAGAAATGTGGAAAAAAAACAAAAAAAAAACATGGGAAAGGCTAAGGGGAACGGTAAGGAAAAGGAAGGAGAGCAGGTATAAGGCTGTGTCTCTTTGTTTACCATTCTATACTCCCAATCACACGCGCGTGCTTCTCGCCACATCTCTGGGCTCTTCCCATTCTTGGCCCCAGTCATTTCTGACAATGTTAATGATTTAGTGGAGAGCCCTCCACTCTGGATGATTTGTGACATGTAGGAAGGCTCGGAACGGGGGAGGACGAGGCAGGCTTCTGCGGGGAGTGTTTGGGATCCAGGGATGCCTTGAAGATGGTGATTCATTATATTTAAGACAAGTGTGACATCCTACTTCAAGGAGGCAACACACATATGTATGGAAGGGGGAGATTTTTTTTTTTTGTCGGGTGGCCAAAGTGGGGAGGGCTGGGTAAGTACAAAGGAATGCCTCAGTGTTTTTGGAGATGACATAGGAATAGGAGGCAGGCATATGGAGACGGCAGACTGGAAAATAATGGGTAATGGAGGAATTTAGCCTCGGGCTATATGCCTGCTTTGCCTACTTCTGTATAACTAGTATATTTATAATTCAAATACATACCTTTAATAATTAACAACCAGTGAATATTAAAGGGGGGGATTGCAGGATGTCTTTCCTACAGATGGAGTCAGGTGAAAAATAGTATTCAATTTCAAAATTTGACAACAGCACAGAACAAAGGGACCAGGGAGGGAAAACAACAAAAAAAAGTTGGCTGCCATTTTGGGGCCATTTTTAAGATTTTCCTTTGGCGTCATGCGATAAAGCCTCGTATGAGAGTGATGTTTGTTTTTAACACGTGACAGCGTGATAAAAGCGGGTCAAAAGTCTTTTACTATTATACCATACATTTAAAGTGATAGATGTTCTGTCACTGGACCATTGTTTCTTGGTTTCTGTTTGTGAATCATACGTTCGGGCCGGCCCTTGATACTCAGGTGTACAGTTTTTCCCGGAGCGTAACACTGAGCGTTTGATCGAGTCTTTTCGTGTGGGCCAAATGTAAAAACTGCGACACGTGACGTGAGAGATTTTAAGCTCACGCTCTACAGTGAAATGATGTCATTTCCGACGCGTTCGGACTGCGGCTGTTTGGAGGCAGCGTCTGACTAAATGCATTGGAAATTCTGTGTGTTTATGCGGGGGGACTCCTAGTGTGCCTTTTTAAGATAAAACATCCCAGAGGACAGTGTGTGTTTTGTAGTCTGTACACAAGTGGCACAGAAAAGCTCTCACAGACTGTGTCAACCCGTGTTATGCAAACACCAGAGTTCAACAAGAAACCGGCGCATTTGCATATCGCCGATCTGAAACGTGTTCTTCCTTTTGTGCGCGCTGCTCGTTTCTATCTCTGCTCTTTGATGTAGCTCATACATATTGACGACCCCTCTGAAGGAGCCAGCCACGCTAACTACGGCGCGAGCTCAATTTGTGCATTCCCTTTTAAAAGAGGAAACTGGTGCGTTAGTTTGTTCCATTTATATTTCCTGGGTTAATGAGCAAGTGAGAGATCGGACAATTATCATCCGCGCTAATTGATTATAATATTACAACTCGGCGGTGATGGGATGAACATGGACTCCTCGTTCACATTCCTCCAAGGGATTTGATAATATATACAATGCTTCTGTGTAATGAGGGTTTTAAAAGACCAAATCAGCTGGGGAAATGGTTTTAATTCAATTCCACTCTGACGACGCAGAGTTTTTCAGGGCGTAAATGAAATGAACAGAATTGAATTGCAGGGATGGAGGAATCAGAAAGATTTTGAGTCGTGTGAACACAAGTGATGTGGATCACCGGTTTCACGCAGTGGCACAAAAAGGGTGTGAACTCTTGAAGACCTGATCATATCTAGGTCAGTTTTTCTTCCACCTTCTGGCTGTGGCGTCTTCTGTGTTTCATAGCCGCAGCTGTTAGAAATGTGGCGCTGCAGAGTCGGGAGAGCAGGAGCAAAGATACAGAGGAAATCAAATATTGCTCTATGGGTCTAAATGTGATTTTGTCCTTCTTGGAAGCAAACTGTGTCTTTAAACACGACACCGTTGCAGCACAACACACCGTCAGTGTCCACAGAATCACCTTTTGTCCCACATTATTCACTTTACAGTCGCCCATAGGCCCACTTCTGTCCTCGGCCGTCAACTGTCTGGAGTGTGAAGCTCTGGTATGAACATCTGACCGCCGCTCGCTGGTGGCCCCTGCACTCGAGCTCCGTCACAGTGTGACAGTCTGTCAGGAGCCACAGGCCGCAGCGCTGTGCGGAAAGGGGAAAAAGGAATCTGCAGGAATGTGTTGATGTAGTTAACCTGGAAAGTTACGCAGCAAGTGCTCAAAGTTCCACTTCATGCGTGAAAAATTAAAGGAAACACTTTTCATTTTGCGCCGGGCCACTCCTCCTCCTCCTCCTCCTCCTCCTCCTCCTCCTCTACTCAGCTCAGATGTAGTTCATGTATTTTAAGATTTAAGACTTGCTCCCCGTTATTGCTTGAAAGTCGTCCTCGCCGAGTATGTCTGTATTTTTCCAGGCTCTTGTGAGAAGTTGCTCTTATCACCTCGCAGCGATCGTCCCCGGGTGGAGCAAATAAAAAATAAGAACCACGAGTTAAATGCTGAAGTATTACACTTCTTTACTGTGCTCAATAATTAATAGCCCGTCCCATCACGCCATGAATATTTACATGCAAAGTGTCCCTGGGAGCCTTCCACATGCCAGAGGGAGGGGAGTCTGTGTGTTTATAGCATTAAACACCCAGACATCGTCACCAATCCTATTTCGCCTCCAACCACAAAAAAAAAAAAAACACTCACTAAAGCGACGCGAGCGCGTTATTTGTTGTCGCGCGGTGTAACCTATTCAACTTCCATTTAGACGTGGCAAGTCAAATTACAGGTGCTCTCTCTGTGCCGAACCGAAATCCCAGGACGCCGCTTGTCTCGTCTGAATGTGGAGGGGAGCAGAAATGAGGTTTCTTGGGTGTTGTTTTCCCCGAGCAGTGACATTGCTCACAGAGATCACCTTCCACTTACTGTGTCAAAGGTCTGGTCGTCGGCCCCGCTGGAATCAAAGCGTCGTTACTCGGCAGAAGCAATGACGCCCTTAATTAAACTGTGTTGTAAAAGCAGAATTGTGCAGTACGATATGTGAAGGGTGGTAGTGGGGAGTTTGTACAACTTCAAGAGAGAGAAAAAATTCTTATGGTTATCTGAGTTGATCAGGCTGAGAACGTTGGACTTCTGCTCCACCGTTCTGTTTTAATCTTGCTCTGGACCCATAAATACAGAACAAATGCCGTAACAGGAGACGGGAAAACACCGCACGAGCCGCTCCGCCTGTGACAGCTTCGGCGCGCTTATCACGTTTATGAATATCCGACCTTTGACCTCTGAGCGGAGACTCAGCGGGGACGCACATCGGGAAGGGTCTGGATGCACAGCAAAAACCGTCCTTGTTAAAGCTTTAAAGAAGAACTGCCGGCTAATAACAGACAAGTGGGATATGTAATACAAATAAATATGCTGTCACGAGTGAACCTGAGCGTGTTTGGCTCGGTTACTCCTATTGGTGATATTTATCAAGGAACTGAAGGCTGAATGTTGATGTTGCCTCTCTGCAGGTCCCCGAGCTTCTAGATCTCCTCTCTGTCTCCTGTGTGGATAAGTAGTGGCTGCAAAGGCAACGCTGGTCTTTGATACTTCACTCCTCATTTGAATCAGCGGTCGCTTTATTTGACAATGCCAGGTAATTACCTGGGTACCTTGCTTGATCATGTGAACTCCTGCAGAACCAGACTGGAGGAAAAGAGGGAGGGAGGGAGGGAGAGAGAGAGAGGGGGGGAGGGAGGAGGTGTGTTGGGAGCTGGGCTGTGGGTATTGGAGAGGAGATGGAAATGGGAACACATAAACAGAGGACGGGGGGAAAAAAGCTAGGGGACAAAAACAAAACAGGCAAACACAAACAAACCATCTGCATTTGTTTATCTGCATTGTTTTCTGCAAGTATTTCAAACAAGTGGCGGCATGAGCGAGACACGCAGCGTGTTGTTTTAAACAAGTGGCATCTGTTTGTTGTTGTTGTTGGTTTTTTTTTTAAACATTTTATTTTTTATTTTATTTTATTGTTGTCAGTGGGATTGTCCTGTGGACACAAGGTCAGGTAGGGAAGGTCGTTACCACAGAGAAACATTATGAAAGTGCAAGAGCTATTATGAGTCAAATTAAACGTTTTTGTCTCAGGGGTTGAGTCATTTGATTAACCTGTAGGCTGTGTGTGTGTGTGTGTGTGTGTGTGTGTGTGTGTGTGTGTGTGTGTGTGTGTGTGTGTGTGTGTGTGTGTGTGTGTGTGTGTGTGTGTGTGTGTGTGTGTGTGTGTGTGTGTGTGTGTGTGTTACAAGCAGATCCACATGTCTTTAAAAGACAATTAAGAAAAGACCAAACATAGATCTTTTAAAAATATTTAATGTCATTACATTAAGTCATACAAAAATACAGATTTACAGTAAATTTACAATATGACGTTTCTTTTTTTTATACAATATGCACTTTTATTTTAAAAAAAAATATATATATAATAAAACAACATTCACATAAGAAATCTGAAGACTATGATTTTCGATTTAACTGGAAACTATTTGCTGGTGCTGATGGGGTTAAGCGGTGTGTTCCTAATGGCTGGATATGGAACCTTGTCAATGATGTTTATTGAATAGGAGAGCGGTGTTTACTCTGTTGTGTGACTAGAATATCAAAATCCGTCACTCGGCGTGAATGCAGCTGCGTTCAGGGCTGACTGACTGAGCTCTCCTTGGAGGAATCAAGCACAGACAACTTAGGCTGAAGTTTCATGGCAACACTGCGAGCCTGCGTGCGTGCGTCTCTTTAAGAGAAGGATACCACCTCGCACTTCTTCAACTAATATTTGTTTTAACACACAAATCATTTAACATTAAAACATGTTTATTTTTATTTTTAAAAAAAGAAAAGAAAAATGTGACGGCACAAAAATAAGCTTTGAGGCTGAATTCACACTGCGAGAGAGAGAGACCAACTGTTTTTATGGTTTCCCTCTAAATGACATGTAATTCATTAAGGCTATAAATAAAGGAGTGACGGAAGTCGCGTAGAAGACACTGTAACTATAAGTGTTCACAAGGAAGCCTCTTTTTCCCCTCCTCCTCCTCACCTTTAATTGTATGTATGAATAAAGCAGCAGCTTTTGTGAAGACACTTTTTTCCTGATATCTTATTTAGGCTATATATATATATATATATATATATAACTGCTACTATAACTTATTATTATTATTATTGTTGTTTATTTTCTTATATCCTGTTGTGTTGAAATACCACTTGCATTATTTCGTATCTCATTACATTTCAAAAACAACACACAAACAAAACTGTGCGCCATTGTTTTTTATCCACTTTCTTCATGTTGTGGCCATAAAAAAAAAAAACCTCCACACTTTCTGTGTGTGCATTCCCCCCCCCCCACCTCCGAGTGGACAAACACAATTTATACAATTTATATTCATTTCAAAGTATAGTGGGGGGGAATTAAGACAATTTAATAAAGGCTTAAACCGCCTGGGTTTGTCTGCTCAGCGCCTAAAGCCATATTTCCTCTGATCAGCGGAGGAGGGCGACTTTATTGGACATGTTTCTATTTCCAAATCCGCATAACAGGCAACGATGCATGCGTTTCCTATAATGTAGATAAGGGAGAGAGGGTTTGATATGTAATAAAAGGTGGGTCTGTGCTGCCTGTTTAAGCCCCTTAAGCCTGATAAATGATGAGCGACAGAGGCGCAGCAAGAGGGTCACCGCTATTAACTCCTCGCTTTCCCGGCCTCCACTTAAACTTCTCTCAATTACATGTGGTAATGTGGCTGGATACGGGCCTTATAGGCTTGCACCCGTTCAATCTGAGTGAAATAAAAGAGCAAATCACACACACACACGCGCGCGCACCAAATCTGCACGGCGCCTTCTGTGAGTGCAGGTGTAGGCTGTCCCTGTAAAAAGCCACATGTTAAAGGGGGGGCGGGCGTGGGGACGCGGGGATTACAGTGTGTGGCGTTACTAACACATGCACACCAGGTATTCTGGGACAAACACCCGATGCAAGCTCATTAAATCAGCATTTGGTGTATCCGAGCAGGCGTTAACGACGGGCTCTAATCTCAGTGGTGACCTGCTCTAAGTGTGTCACTGCAGCCGAGCAGAGCTGCAGAGCACACGCGCGCGCTGACTCCAATGTTTATTTATTTATTTAGTAAGCCATCTCTTTATTTATTTGTTTATATATATAATTGTTATTAGTTTAGTAGTAGTGGCAATTGTTGTATATTATTTTTTTACACGAAAGAAAAAAAAAGTCAGAACATTTCGTTTAGGATTTATAATGTTAGCATTTTATTAAATACATTTATCCACATAAATACGCTTTTAAAATAGTTTATCGTGTTGGTCATTTTTTGTTTTTCAAAAATCGATTATTTTTCGAAATCACAAAAACGAAAAAAAAAGGCTTCTAGAATGTAGGCTCCGCTTCTGTACGAGTCGGATTTGTGTATTTTAAAACATGATTATAGCAGAATAGTTGATTATAAACGTTATTGTGATTATATAAGGAGTGCAATTTAAATGTACAACGAGGCATTCGTGTAAAATTAAAATTAAAAAAAGTTTTACGCCGTTTTTTGGGTTTTACATTGAATAATTATCCATAATAAATAAATAAATACAAAAAATCAAAGTGCAACTTGTTCTCGAAAGTAAAGCCTGGGACTAATTACGGCCATATTTATTTTTTTAGTCTGTGTGACGCGCACTTGTGGCAGCATCAACTGTAAAATCGAATTTATTGCCAGAAAATAACAATAATAATAATAAAAAAAATCACAAGGCATTTGATTGTAATTCCAAACCCAGATTTTGTTGTCACGAGTGGGTATTTTCCGTTTAAATTAGGGTCCGTGTTTATTATTATGTTGTTTCTTCCTTGTGAGGCCTTCACTCGTTTGTTTCTTTAAGCCTTCGGCAGCTTTGAGGGTAAAACTGTGGCCGCCAGGTGTCGCTAGAGGGCCGCATATTTTCCTTCTGTGAAGGAAGATAGCTACAGTTACTCTCTCTCTCTCCCCATCTCTCTTTCTGAGTGTCACTCTCTCCCCCCTCCCCTTTACTAACCCTCTGACACCAGACTCTGAGAATCGGTGGAGGGGAAAATGAGGCTTTGGAGCTGAAGAATTTACAGTTAGTCGCGAAACTTTTACAAGTATTTGAGTTGCTCACTCCACTTTCTGAAAGCCTATAGTCACATTTCAGCGCGGGGGTCAGACAGAGTTCAGAGGCAGCGCACTGAGTTTGAGAGGAGAACGCAGATGACCCAGATTATTATGAAGAAAAGCGTTAATAAAAACGCATGACATATTCTTTAAATGCTTGGCGAGTTTTAGATTGTATTTTTTTCCCAGTTGGACAAAACTGTTTCACTTTATGAAACAGTGCAAAAAGCAACTATACGTTTCTTTTATGAAATTTGAAAATGGACAGACTGCAAGGTTTTTTTTTTTGTTTTTTTTAAATATATTATAATTATTAGTGTTGTATTTTTGATTTCCTCTGCCTCAGCAGCAGCAGCAGTCACTCTGTGATCCAGTCTTATCTCAGCGTCTCTATACATTAGCTCTGCTCATTTGCATAATCTCAAACACTGAAGAGGGCCAAAGGAAGAACAAAGTTACAAACAAGATTAGGGCGATTTTATTTGTTCCTGCGTTTGAGCACCGATTGTTTTCCTCCAGGAGAGTGTTTAAGGTCACTAAGAGGATTTGGAGCTCGTTTCATATCAGTAATCTTTTCTTTTTCTTTTCTTTTTTTTTGTTTGAGCGGAATTAAATCAACATTGTGTTTCTCTCCTTATTTAGCAACAGACTCTTAGGTGTGTGTGTGTGAGGGAGCGAGAGTCCTGTGGGGCAGCATAGGGTAAAAAAAAAAGGTTGTAAGTCCTCCAAAGAGTAAACAGAGGAGTGGGAAGTTCAGTGCTGCTGCTGCTGCTGTGTCCGTCCTGGTGCACCTTTTAGGATGTGACACGCGGTGGATCTTTATCTTGGTGATTGTCCCACTAGTGTTTAACTTGAAATGGATCCTTTTGCCCCCAAATGAATCCAAACGCAGCTGCATCGCCCGTGCACGTCCCCACTACACGGACACGGGAGAGCTTTAACCCTCAGGTGACCTGAATTTGACACCATCAGATGAAACTTTACCTCCCGTTAATGTCATCCACTGATTTTTTTTATTTATTTATTTATTTGGTTTTTTTTAATTTCACACCCTTAACGGCTGTGGTTGCACTCGAAGAATGGACCACGGTGTGAAAACCACTTGTAGAAAATGTACTTAAAAAGTGCAACAGCCTATGGGTGGGTGTCCTCCTTTGGAAATCATCTGGCTTGTAAACGCGGTCAGGTTATAAGCAGGGGAGTTTAAGTTGGCACAGGTCTTGTTTATGGGGGAGAAATTAATTTTAATTAACCACTGAGTGAATGATGATTAAAATGAAATTAGAAAATTAAATACCGACGTGTGTAATGTCGCATCAAAAGCTGATTATAAGCGAAATTAACCTATTTCACAGCCTAAATATTGTTAATTACGATGTCCCATGTTTATGGCGCCCATTAATTAGTCAAATAAATAGTTCTCAAAAGAAAGGGGTTTAACATTTCACGTCGGTGCTGGAAGTTTCATGCGGGGAAGCTCGTGTGTCTGTGGAGCCGTACATTGGACACGCATAATTAGCCTCTGCTATTTTCACACGCTCTTCGGGTGTTTGCATCACTCTCCTCGGGGGCAAACCACATATTTCTGCAATAAATGCTCAGAAAATGACGTCGAAGACCTGGAAGTCGAGTAGAATCGAGTTTTAAACAAATGCACTCGAGTGCTTTACGATATTGTACGTTAAGAGGAGATTAAACGCGCATATGTAAATCCATGAATTGAGTCTGCGTTTCCTCTCCCGGTGTTCCAGCCTCAAAACTTACGCCGTGAAAGGACGCGCGTAAAACCGTGTAGACACTATAAGGTTTGTGCTACTTACCGTGGATGTCCAGCAGAAGAAGAAGAAGAGGAGGAGGAGGAGGAGGGAAAAAAAACAACGTAAACCACAGTTTTTTTTATCTTATTGAAAGGGGAAAAAAGTCGTTCTCCAGCAGCAGAGTCTGCAGGCTGAACGCGTTTAGAGAAAGTAGGAGAGACTTGGAGACGGTGAGTGCCTTCGCTCTGTGCGCACAGCTCTGCAGCTCCTTCCCGGGGTATTACACGTTGAAATGTCCACACAGCCGTTTGTCAAAACCCTGCAGTGCTGCACTTCCCACCCCCCCTTTATGCCAACAAACATAGCAGTTGTCACGCTTTCGTTTATTCACTCTTTTATATGTAATCTCTATCTATATGTGTAAATGTATAGCCTGCTATTGCTGTAATCGACTCCCGAGCAACTCTGCCTGCTATTTTGTTTGTTGGGAGATTTTATTGACCCCTCCACAACAGTAGCCACAGCCCCGTCTCCCCCGAGCGTGTGTCTACTTTAATCCTAACCCGTGAATAATTAATTTCCACCATCAAAAATGTCACGGAGCCATAAATGGAGCCTTTATGTGTGAACCTATCAATACAGCCATGATGCCGTATTAGCATTGATGGAGCTAAATATTAAAGGGGATAGATGGCCTGCTTCTGTTTTGTGCGTTAAAGTGCTCAGACTCCAAAAGGAGCTCCACAGCAATCGATGGCCGGAGCGTTGCTCCTCCTCTAAACTTCAATCTCCTCGCATGATTGATGATCTCGGGGAGCTTTGATAATTGACTGCACTGAGGTATAAGGCACGGATTTTCTATCAAGAGACGCGATTGGACGAAAGAGAAACATAAAGAATTACTTTCTCCACTTTTCTTTTTTCCCCCCTTCTTGGAAAAGTTCATTCAGGGCTCACGGGGGTGCTGCGTGCCTTTTTCATTTGCTAAGAAGACCAGAGCAATAATTAGGTGTAACATTAGGAGGCATTACTGACATAAACCGTGCGCAGACCGACTTATAACCACACCATAAGTAAGCGTCATGCGCTTGTATGAAACGCAGCATTCATAAGCTGTCTGTGTCATTTTTGTGTAAAGATAGTGTTTCTTTAACCCCTTATTTCTAACTGTGAAAATGGAAAAAAACAACAATAATAATAATGATGTCTTATTAATGTTGCAGTTTTGCTGTGCGTAAAAGTTTGGAAATGCACGGTGCGTAAATGCGCTTTAAAATGAACATTATTTTTGCTCTAAATCATTGTTGATGCAGTTCAGTGAGTGTTGTGTCAGTGTTTAACTCTCAGCAGTTGCAGCTTTAGTGTCCGCGTTGGTTGGAGAAAAAAAAAAAAGGAAAGAAAGAAAGAAAGAAAACCCTCCTCATTCAGCCTTCTCTGCTTTTCTTTAGGTTTCCTCTCGGCAAAAGGGAATTGGGTGGGAGTTGGATCTGTGTTGGTTTGGCTTTTTACCCCCAGTGTGGAGTTGAAGCCGTCCCTGTGCCTCGCATACACTCTGCATATCACAAGATTTGGTCTCTCCTCTCTCTTCACTGGAGCTGCTGTAGGACTGGCTATGGCCACCGCTACTTCCGGGATCCGTCATTTCATTCGCCCACCGCTCAGCGCTGCGAACTGACTCTGTTTCTATAAGCAAGCTAGCAGCCAACCTGCCAACACTCGCTGACACTCACTCATCTCAGTCTCGCCAGATAGACGAAATACCTACGGGGGAGAGAAGGCAAAGATCTGAGTCGCAATCTCTTAATTTCTCCTGCTTTTTTTTGCTTTTTGCAGAGATAATAAAACAAGATAGCGATCTGGAAGCATTAAAGGAGACACGGACTTGCGGGATGAAAACGGACTAAAAAGATTCGTCCTTCTCTTGAACATCATCACCAACCGTCATTCATTCATTACCTTGACAACCTCTGGCTTTGATTGACAGCCGGAGTGGCAAAAAGCCATGAGACACGACAGTTTAGTTACATGCAGGTTGTTGATGGGCCGATTGTAACCTTCACTTTGGCGCATTTTTTTCTTTTTTTCCGAGGAAAGAGGGGAAAACAAGAAAAATTGCAAAACTCCCTGATGCTACGATTTCAACTGAACCACACTGGCGAATAGGAGAATTCGCAAAGTTGGTTGAAAACGGAATCCTGCCTCTAAATCACTTTCTAACCGGGACTGGGATATTAAATATACGACAGATTCAGGAGTTTATTGGAGCGCAGCCTGATGGCGCAAAGGGTAGGTTTTAAATCTCCTACACTTACCTGTTCAAAACTACTGTAGGGAGGCCCTCGTATCGCTAACCTCTTGACGGGCGGTGGCAAATTTACTAAGTATTCATATCAAAGGCGCTGTATTTGACATTTTTGCAGCGCCTTTACTCTTCAGGCGGAGTGACAGCCTCTCTGCCTCTCACCGTCAGCCTGCGCCACAGTCACTGGAGCACTTTCACAGGAGACTCCAAACTCACTCGCTCTCTCCACTCGCCAAACTCTCTTTCGGGAAGCGTCCAACTTACAATGTTTTTGGTAACGACGAACAATTTAAAACACGGACAAAACATACGTGGTGCTTTTCTGCCCCTGCATGCGTGGCTGCAGCGCGTTCAGCTGCCCTTTTTCCCCTCTCTGTGCGTGTGTGTGTGTGTGTGTGCAGTGAAAATGAGACGGCATGCTCCGTGTACTTCTCACATTTGACTAAAAAAAAAAGAGGAAAAAGAAAAGAAATGAAACAGAATGGTGATAATAAGACAACGTAGCCGGACAGTCCGCTGACTTCTGCTCTCATTTTTATCCCCAGTACGATGAGCTGGGCCACTACGGTGGGATGGACGGAGTCCCGGCGTCGATGTACGGGGACCCGCATGCGCCCCGGCCGCTTCCCCAGGTCCACCACCTGAACCACGGACCGCCGCTGCACGCCAGCCAGCACTACGGAGCCCACGCTCCACATCCAAACGTTATGCCCACGAGCATGGGCTCGGCTGTCAACGACGTTTTAAAGAGGGATAAAGATCAAATTTATGGGTAAGGTCTGCACCAAGCAAAAGTATACGCCTGCACATTTGACTTTTATTTTTTTTTATTATTTTTTTTATTTTATGAAGTTTTTACCTTTTCTCTGCAACTTTGTTTACTTGCAGTTTCGCCTCTCCCCGCGTGCCACGAAAAATTCAAACCGTGTTTTGTAACAGGATTGACCGCAATCTTGGAGCTCTATTGTTGGTCAGGGGAGTTTTGTTGATGTGTAATTTTATACGCGTTGTAGAAGGCATCGTCAAGGCTGCAGTGAGTAAGAGTTAAGCCTCGAGCTCCAAATACAAGCTATAAAATAATATGGAAGCTGTCTGTGCTTGCTTCAAAGTCACAGACTGTATGTGGAAGTGCTGTATAATAAAAACACACGCTTTTTTTATAGTATCACAACAAATGTGCCACGTTATAAAGTTCGCTGTAATATCACAGATAACTATTATTTATAAGACCTTACATAGTGTGGACTCGCTTTAACGTTGTTGATATACGTGCACAAACTTGTCAGGGTTTTTTTTTTTTTTGGTTTTTGTCCACAACACACTCTCTCTGACACACACACACACAGTGCGTTGTATGTTTTGTAATTTCTTAAATAACAACAAAAATAATGTATAGGTTTAATTTAACAATTGGCCACAGAACGTGCCATAATCCACAGTGGTGTTAGTATAATCTGGTGTGTAGCACAGTTAATCCACTCCATCTCGTTCACTCACGCTGTCATAGGAGTAATGTATATAAGTTTATATTTATTCATTCACATTTTACAACTTATACCAGTTGAAGGAACAGACGTTAGACATTTTTTTAAGAGTGAGATTTAGTTTTTAAAAATGATTTTATCCTCTGTTATAGTATAGTCTGTTAAGCTAGAGTTTAATATTTGTATTACCATTTGCGTCAAAGTTAAAACTATTGTCTTCTTCTTCAGGAAGAATCATAGAAATCCACGGTGCCTCGGTTCGTCTGTGGGGTTGCTCTGCTAAATGATTATTTTTTATTTATTTATTTCTCTATTATAATTTTTTTTTCCAAACTGCACAATTCCTCTAAAATCTGAAACAATCGCTTTTGTGTGCGTCATGAGTTTTGTTGCCTTCTCTAAAGCGTTTATAGTCTTGCACTGTAAGAAGTGTCAGTGGATTATTAATGTGCCACGGAAAATATATTACTTTTTTAAAATAATTGGTGAATTTAAATATTTTAAACGCGTGTTTTCTTTCCTTTCCCTAATTTTTTTATCAGTTAGTAAAAAAAAACACACAAAAAAACAAATGTCTTTAATGCATTCATACACTTTTTTGTGTTATTGTTGATGATGTGTGGCACATGTAAAGACGCGACACAAATATGTTTTTGTTTGAACTGAATAGCGAGAAATAAATAATATTAATGATATTTTTATTACGCTGTGGGAAAGATTGTCGTGAGCGTGGAGGAGACGCGTATGCAGGTTGTTCGGGACAACATTTTTTGCAGTGGGCTTGTGGAGCCGGTGTGTGCCGCTTGTGCTCAGGCTTGTGTTTCCCTTCTTGCAGTCACCCTTTATTCCCACTGCTCGCACTGGTTTTTGAGAAGTGCGAGCTGGCGACGTGTACTCCGAGGGAGCCCGGCGTAGCAGGCGGCGACGTCTGCTCTTCAGACTCCTTCAATGAGGACATTGCAGTCTTTGCCAAACAGGTCAATTTTTATATATATATATTTTTTTTTTTTTTAAAAAAAGAAAAAATAATAATATATATGTTTTGGGTGCTGTGTGGCTGTCATGGCTCATTGTTTTTTTTGTTGTTGTTTTTTTTTATTATTATTCCCTACCTGCTTTTGTCTTAATAGGATCTATTATTATCTATGAGTTCTGTCTCAAAAATGAAAGTTGTAAAAAATGTCCACACACATTTAATTTATAATTAATGCTCTTAACTCGGTGTGCTGTTGCAGGTCCGTGCAGAAAAACCTTTATTTTCATCAAATCCAGAGTTGGACAATTTGGTAAGCAGCACACTTTGACCTCTCTCTCTCTCTCTCTCTCTGTTCTCTTTGCCTCTCAATAACCGCCGCCCTGGCTGCGGTCGCTCCCTGCCTTGTTTGGGGGGGATTTACTCTGGAGTGTCCACAGCATCACACAGTCAATAAGTGAACATATGATTTAAACTTCCGCGCAGATGTCAGATCAGTTTTGAAGTGAAGCTGTGTGACCACACTGGCCGCTGTCATTGTTCACTCTTCCCTTTCTAACTGACCCAGCTGACCATGCGCTGTGGAATGACTTAGTTGCTTGTGAGATGCAGATTTTTTTTTCAATCATGTCATGTCTAGTTAATAATTATATTAATGCATGATATACATATAAATATATATATATATGTTTTTAAAAAAAATTGAAATATACCATTTTAATTGTGCTTATTTTCTTTACTTGCAGATGATACAAGCCATACAAGTATTGCGGTTTCACCTCTTGGAATTAGAAAAGGTAAATATCCCTGTGACCTGTAATGGACTTGATGTTGAGATGAGGAGTAGATTTAATGTCCTGTGATTATTGACACTTATTTAAAAATAAACCGGCGTGCATTTGGAGGGAGGGCGGGCGGGGGCATAGTTTCACGTTTTTTTCATTTTCATAAAATATGCTGTTTTATTTAGCCAACTATTTGTGCAGCTGAAGTGAATATTGATCAGCGACGCTGGAGCCTCTTTGCTCGCGTTGCACATTGTTATCGATCCGCAGATTTGGTTTCAGCTGCTCATTATTTCGCCAGTTTAACGGCGTGTTCCTTTTTCTGTCGTGCAACTTGTTGCTCGGGCTCTCCTGAGAATAATAAGCTCTGCAACAATTTCACTATTGTTTCCTTTGCCGCCGATAATGTCCCTTAATTGGAGTTATTCTTGGACTGTGCATGTGGCTGAGGCGGACCCCACCCATCCCGAGGACTAATGTTTGTTCTCTTGCCCCCTTTTTTCTAAAGGTGCACGAGCTCTGTGACAATTTTTGCCACCGGTACATCAGCTGTTTGAAAGGAAAAATGCCAATAGATCTAGTAATTGACGAACGGGATGGCAGCTCAAAATCAGATCACGAGGAACTCTCAGGATCATCGACTAACCTTGCAGATCACGTAAGTACCACAACCTTTGTTGTACTGTGCTGTGTGTGTGTGTGTGTGTGTGTTTGTGTGTGTGTGCTGGTGATAGACGGCACCTGAGTGGACTATAACTTTAAAAGTCAATGCACACGAGCTGCAGAGTGTTTCAGAAAACAATCAGATTTGTTTGATGTGTCTCATATTGCAAACTTTAGCGCCACTTGGCCTCCGCTCAGCGCGTGACCCCGCTGTGCCATCAGTAAATAGAGCGTGCTCTTGTTCCGCAGAGGGGAAAAAAAAAAAGAAAAGTCTGTCGATCGATGGTCTGAGGTCAAAAGCTAGATGTGATACAATAGACTGAGTTATTGTTTTAGTCTTTTGATTAGGGGCGGACATGTGTGCATATTGTGTCCGTGCTTGCCTGTGTGCTCAAGGTTCCCGTGTGTGTGTGTGTGCGCGTAAATGCTGTCGCGAATTATGGAGAGTTTTTACGCGAGGCAATTATCTGTTACGCAGGTTTAATGTTAAAGCAGGGTATCAGCGCTAAGCTGTAGCTTTAGGCCAATATTTAAAAAAGAAAGGGGCTTTATATTTGGAGGCTGTGCACGCGGAGCTGGATATGGCCTGTGCGTAAAGCTGTGGATTTTGCTGCAGAGGTGGAGAAAGTGGTCGCGTATATTGAAATAGATCTCAGAGCTAAAGGCTTACCATCAATGTCAAGTTCACAAGGCATATGATGGTTCGTCTGGAGGCCCCCACATTGCTGTTGATGTTAATGTGTTTAATTGTTTGATATTGATTGCCCTGTGGTTTGCTCTGCAGTGGCTCGCTCTTCTCCTCTGCTCCCCATTTTATGGCTGGAGGCTCCATAATGCTGAATTCAATTATATGCACCTGAAGTATAGGGGCTTTAAATTTGAAGATCGATTCCTTTGGTTTAAATCGAGCATTTTCGGTATAATAAACACAGACTCTCCTCTCTATATAGACTGAGCTGACAGTGCATTATTGAGTTGGTATATGTGAATTATTGCGTCTCGCCTGCACCTGACGATGTTGACGTTTGGAGAGCGCCTATTGCGACAGTGACTAGTTAATATCTGTGCAGCACAAGGCCAAGCCTATTAGGAATTAAAGCAGATTTAAGTGTTATGCAGAGTCACTGCGCTGCATCTGTTGGGTCTGGCTTTAGGCCTAATAGCATTGGATTCCCTTTGAAAGCCCGTCGCGTTTACAGAGCCACACAGCGCAGCGCAGCGCACACAGGTGAATTAAAACATAATGAGATCGAACATGTCGGCGTCGGTTTGAGAAACGGCAATATTGTGGCCCTCCAACACAAGTGTAGAAATGAGGCATGCTGTTGTTTATGTTGCAGAGATTAGATAAACTAGCCTGTTTAGTTTCATGGCAGATGGCTGATGCTCAAGCCAATCTCCACTGGTGTCTCCCGCGCTCAGACACCGTCAGCTTTGCCACGAGTCCACTTGTGGGGAATATTTTTGATAATTAGAAAATTAGATATGCCAATAAAGCAAATCAGGAGCAGCAATAAACAAAGGGGGCTGCGTGACAAGCCATTTGTCTTGATGTCGTTTGGACTGACCACCTCATTAGGTATTTAAGGTTTGAGGGATTTATGTCACTCCTGTGGCACCAATGAACTTTTTTATTATACAGTTCCGAACTGCTGGGCTGGATTTGACAAAAGCAGAGGAGAGGGTTTTTTTTTTCTTTCTTCTTTTCTTTTCTTTTAGAGCTGCATGTGTCTGAGCTGAAAAATGAGTTCAGCAGTGGAGGGCTGCAGTGTATTATGAACACACACACACTTCTGGTGATAGTTATTCTTTTTAAGTCAAATGACTGCATCTCATACTATTCAGTGTGTGTACGTGTGTGCACACACTGAATAGAAATAATATTTGAAATAAATAAATACAATTGAAATGGTTGAGGTTAAAAATGCATACAGGGCTGTTTATGAACCTAAAAACCTTTAGCAGTAAATAGTCGACCTCAGGAACATAGTTTCCATGTCTAATTAAAAAGCCCCACATGCCTAAAACATCATACATGTGTTGAATATCCAAAACAATGCACAAAAATACATTTGGCTGCATGGCAATGGAGTGCACTTCTCCTTGTGTTGATTTATTTATTGTATTTATTCATTTGTGTGTTTGGCTGTGTTTTATTATTCATTTCTGTCCTTGCTTCTGATTGCAGAGAGGAAGGCAGCGTGATAGTTAGATATGCTAATTTATTTAGTTTAGAATCTCTCACGTCCATTTTTTCTTTGCTTTCATATGCATTTTTAATATATAGCCCCGGGCTACATCTCATTTGGCGAAAGTTGGTTTTTCTGGAGATGATGATGCTCTTCACTGTGAAGGAGGCAGCCCATTGAGCTTGTTTATGTGTGTGTGCGCCCCCTCTCCCTTCCTCGTTTTGTTCCCCCTCCTCTCTCTTCTTCATACCTGACAGCAGAGCATAATAAGCTCAGTTTTATTTACACTTGAATGCAGCATTGTCTTGAGAGATGATTGGATTATGGTATAGTGAGAGCGAGATGTGGTCCTGCTGACACTGTTGATTTCCCGTCTTTGCTCGCGGTGACTATCTCGTCCGTGGAGCCCACCCAAGGCTTCCCAACTCATTGCCCCTCCTCAGATCGACTCTATCCCATTTAAAAGAAAGAAAGAAAAAAGATGTTGTATTACACTTGAAGGGTGGTGGGAGGATGAAAAAAAAAAACCAGAGCGGTGTAGATTTGTTAACGGTCGGTACATTGTGTGTGTTCTTGTCAATGGTTTGCTCTCTTGTCTTTTAATTAATGAATAAAATGTCTTGTCTTTTCGGTGCTACATCCAATTAGGGAGCCAAACAGAATTAATGGTGTCTGAATATTATCTGTTCCAATGAATTAGCCTCTGTGTCTTCTCTTGCCATGGTGCTGCTTCTTCAGTCATGCTTACATATTAACGGGGGGGCTTTTCATTTCCTCTCTGCATATGCAGTGTATTGGTTTTGAGATTGCCCCTGAATTTCCGTATAAATATGGATTTGCCAAACAGAACTTCTTGAGGAATCTGGATTTTGGTAGTTTTTGACATGTTGAGCTCATGGCTGGAAAGGGGGATTTTGTTTGATTTAGTAGACTATTGGTCAGGTATGATGATGACGTCATAGCTTGACGTTCAATAGTTCATCTCGTGTCCATGCTGCTATGTACTGTGTGTGTTATCAGTGCTTAGAGGGGGACGCTTCGTGTAATGTCCTGTTTTTGTGCGTCACTGTTCGTGGTGCAGCGTGTACACAGCCCTCCTGCCTTTCCCTCTCTGCGGACGGTGAGCCTTCGGGCCGAGCTGGCCTGATGAACCGTGGAATTTCCTCCATTCTGGAGGTGTTCTAATTCAACTAGCGCTGTTCTCCTCGGGGGACCGACTATGTTTGGATCTCTCCCTTTCTCCTCTGTGCTGCTTTGACTCGGACTTGCTCTCGCCTGTTCCATGCAGTTGTTTTGTGATGGTGGGATGTCTGGCCTCACATTTCCTATTTGATTAGTGCTCATAGACTGGGCCCTGTTGGCAGGCATATCTAATCATCGCTACCGTGGCTGGAGAAAAGCTCGGTTCACTTGTTGCGTCTCTCACACTCCCCTTTTTTTTCCCTTTTTACTGCATTTCTGCTGTGAATGACATGATAAAAAAAACATGTGAGATTATAAATTTCATTGAAATACGACATATAATCATTACCCAGACGTATACTCATTTGAGAGACCCACGTGATAGTTATTTACGTAAAAAAAAAGAATAGATGACAATAAGATTATCTGTAATGACGGCTGTGTATTTATCATTTAATATTTAGGATGTGTCATTTCTGACGTGTGCCAGACTCATGAATCACAAAAGTTGTCACGATCTAATCTTCCTGTTTCTGAAGACATATTTTGCACATGTAATGTGCCACTCACAGCTGTGGGAAAAAGGGTTGTTTGTATTTGCCTCCGAGAAAGTTTGAAAGCATCTTTTAAGGCATCCGTGCAATCAGTCATTCCCTCACGTCTGTTTAAACGCACTTCAGTGAATTATTAGCTGCTAAATTAAGGACTATTTATATTCGGGGATAATTGAGGGTGTTGTAAATGCTCAGCTGTTCAAAAGTGCACCTACACTTTTCCAAAGTGGCTGCATATAATTACATGTTCAGCCCAACAAAAAATGTGAGGAGCCTTTCTTCTCTGTTTATGCCATGCGGCAAGATGTGTCTTGAAATGTCAGCTCGCGGCGTGATTTACGGTCGTGCGTCGTTTCTGTCGTGTCAGCGGTTCTGTACGTGTTCAGCCACGGGATCCGTGGGGCCTGCTGCTCGTGGAGTTCGGCGACACACACACACGCACACACACGTGGCTCGCCGTTTCTCAGCCCACCTTTTACATAGTAGCTACTACACACCGACATCTTTCTTCCCTCCCCTCCAGCCTCCACGGGGGAATTTGAGGGAAATTCAATGATGCCGCTAAATCAATTTTATTTGAAATTCCTAGGGATGTAGGCAGAGTGCAGTGAGGGAAGTGAGATTGTGCCAGGCAGGTGTTTGTAAATGAGAAACAGGGGACGGGAGCAGAGGAGGCGGCAGCAGCATTCTCCGGTTCTCCTGTGGCCTGGCTGCACTACAAGCCTTCTTCTCCCCATATTGTCTTCTGCTTTATTAATTACAACTTGTATTATCAGCCGCCAGTTGCTAACCCCAGCAAACAGAAAAGGCTGCCCCTAGAGACCACACTCTTTTTGTATCTTTTTCCTCTGTCCTGTTCTATTGTTTGTGTGTGTGTGTGTGTGTGTGTGTGTGTGTTGCATGTTCCTGCCTGCACATTTATTTGAGATTGCTCACTGGCGTTCTCCTCCTCCTCCTCCTGGTAACACTGCTCTTTAACACAATTAGTGAAGAGCATGGAGTGAACCATGTTTGACTCCTAATTATGTCCAGCTTTAGGGAATAGTTACATGGACTAGAGGCCTTTATTCCTCCTCCTTTTGATTCTTCTTCCTAATGTTTTATCAAGGACTTTTTTTGTGTAGGTTGAAGAGGCTTGTTTGGGGTGACATGTTTTTTTTCCGTTTTTACAACATGTTTGAACTTCGTCATACCCATGGGGATCGTGACAAAATGGTTGTTGTGTGTTTGTGTTGTGCAGTGCAGTGTCTGATGATGCGCCCTCTGTAGCTCGGAGAGACGCGCTAAATTATTCATGGGCAGGAAAGGCTGTTGCTTTTGTCGCCTTGTTGAGCGTGGAAAGTTAACACTGTTGTTTTGATATTTGTTGCATTGTTTCCACCAGACAGGTTTATGAATGAGACGTGAGTTGCAGGTATTAAAAGAGTAGTGTGTGCTCCATTAATGTTGCCGTCCCGCTTTACACAGCTGTAATATCAGGTCGTATAAAGTGCTGCGGTCTGCTTTTTTTGCCCTATAGGAACCAAACTAACAAAGCTTTATCTATATTCCTGGATACTGGCCCATTAAACTCACAGGGTAGCAAATCACAGCAAAATATCATTCCCTTTAACACCATTAGCTGGGGTGTCTTTGAATTTAATTTAGTGCCAGCACCATTAAAAATGACACATTACTCTGCAATGATAGCTAAATTAAGTCCTATCGATTCAGCAGTTGCATTAAAACCATGCTGTGGCCATAGCTTGCAAGTCTTAGAGAGCGAGAGTGTGTGAGAGCGGCAAGCATAGTTTTTCAGGTCTGTTTCGCGACTTGCTGGCAGTGGGTGTCTCGCTGCAAGGAAGCAGAACCCAGTCATTTTCTTCTCTTGGAACAACAACAGACTGGTCGCTGCAGAGAGACCAGCTCTGGCTAAATACATTATGCATTCAGGGAGTCTGGATTTTTCAGCGTTCGCTCTTCCTTCCCTCTGTCTTACATGAGAAATGAAAGAGTGTGTTGTTATGTTATTAGAATGACTAGAAAATGACGTTGAAAGGAGTAGTAACGCCATGTGTGACACAGAACAGGGAAACGTTGGCAGGCTAAAAACCCACGCACAGGCTTTTGTTCGTCCCTCTTCTGGGTAAATCTCCCACCTCTTTATCTGATTGCCATTCGGTGAACAGCTGACGCTGAGAGGGCCTTGAGTGGAGCGGAGGGTCTGAAGGGCCTTGTGTGTTTCTGTCTGCTGTGTTCAGCTCCGAGCCGTTGAAGAAAACAGCCCTCCTTCCCCAAAAAACTTAGGCAGATAAAAGGGCTCTGGCTCTCAGGCATAGCAGCAGCCTCGCCTCTGCAGCAGAACAGGGGAGCCAGCCTCAGCAGCCACTCCTCTTATAGACTCGATATCCCTGAAAACCTCTTCTCCACTAGTCTCCAGGCCCTATCCTGTCTGTCCTCCTCCAGTACAACTCACTCTGACTGGGGGAAACAAAGCAGGCTGGGCAGGCTCCTCTCTGGCGGGAGCAGAGGGAAAAGAAGTTCATCAGGAACGCTACTGAAGTTAGACGAGATGGTAAAAACGGCCTCTTTTTGGGAATACTCTGCGGCGTGTACTTTTTTCTCCTGCTTTCTGATGTATATATCTGTGTTGGTGTGTGTTTGGGGAAGGAAAAAACCCATAGCGGGAACTGAGAAGTGGGTTGAGGTTTGTGGGAAGCCCTGATGCAGGCCTGTGTTTGTTTGGCTTGGGCTCCGCTCATGGGGCTGCTTCTCTTGGGCCCCAGACAGCGTTGGCCAACATTTTGTCATCATGCTCAGGTGACACGCTAAATCGGGAAAGACTAGCGAGGGTTGTGTGTGCTGTGAGTCTTTACCAGCTCTGTCTGAGACGCTGTTTGGGGTTAGTACTCGCCTGGGCCTGTGTGTTAGTGGGCATAATCGTAGAAAGTGACGTGATCGGTCTGTCCGTCTATTGCCTGCATGGCGGAGGAAATTCCACCTCAAGCCTGCCTTCGTGTGGCACTGATAAAGCCTTTCCTGTACAGTAAAAAAATCCTGTTTCCCTGTGTGCACTGACAGGGCAGTGGGAAGGACCAGGAAAGAGGGGAGGATGCGAGAAAATGAACTGTAGAAGAAAGGAAAGTCTCCTTAAAAGCCATGAATTTGTTCATGGACGTGTCTTTGAAGTTAGCCAGCTGAGATTTAACACTCTTTTCCGCATGTGTTTGTATATGTGAGAGTGAGGCGTGTGTGCGTGTGTGTTTAAACTTCCTGCTCTGTTATGTCATTAGCATGTGTGCATAAGTGTATATCTGCAGGCCTCTGCACACGGGCGTGCGTGTGTGTACGACAGTGTGGGTGTGTGCACATTTTTGGCAGATTAGCAGGAGAATCACTGTCATATCCTATTTTCATTTCTGACACTGGTAATGATGAATGGTGCCTGTGGAGTGTTTGGACTTTTTACCTCGATATTTCTCACTTGACACGGAAGTCTCAATTGGTTATGGTATAAACGAACTCCACCAGGCTCTGCCATATGTGTTTAGACAATCGCTCAGGAGTGCTCTACTCGCAGCGTTCAAAATCAAACGCCACATTAACAGTGCTGCGTTTTGCTTTCATGCATTAATGAAACACTTTGATTACACTGTTTTGACTTATTGCCAGCTGCTTTAGTGCATTCGCCTCTTTCTCTTCATCTGTTATTATAGTGGCATTGTTGATTGTCTGTTAGCCGGGGCTCTTTGCCTTGCCAAGAGAATGTAAGCAGGCCAAGGACCCTCGCAGTGCCTGCAGACTCATACAGATGTCACTCTCATGTTTCCAACATACTCATGTGGCCTCTCTCCTTCTCTCCCTCTCTCCCCCCCCCTCCTTCTCGCCGCTCTCTGTGCTCCTGGTTTGCGGTCTGGATGGGGAATGTGGATGGATGCACGGATGGACGGATGGATCCCACGCTCGCTTTCTCTCTTTGCAAACCTCAGAACCCAGCTTCCTGGAGAGACCACGATGACGCCACCTCCACACACTCAGCCGGCACACCGGGGCCCTCCAGTGGGGGACACGCTTCACAGAGCGGTGACAACAGCAGCGAACCAGGTAAGCCAGCACAGAAATGGGTATGCATGCACACACATGCGCAAACACATGATCATCCATAGATCCGTGCAGGAGACATTAATCATCACGTATGAGTAGAGTTGCCAATGCTTCAATTTAAGCCTATTTAATGTGAAATCTACAAAGAAAAGATGTCACATCTGTCTATACGTTGACACCCCAGTTCTTCCTATTCCACATTGGATTATCCCGCTTTTTGACTAACGTCCATGTAAGCACATAGTCGACACCTAAAAATGAACCTGCTTATCCACTGCTACAGTCACATGCAAATAAAAGCAGCCGCCACTGTAATGCAACAAACCTTTGGGGCTTCCAAAAAAAAAAAAAAATGTTGCTATTTGGAGAGCTAAACAAAAAACTGGTGGTTAGCTGTATATTTCTGCCCGTTCTTGATTTCATTTAAACCACATTGACTTGCTCTTGCACAACAGCCCCTAATACTGTGTCAGTGCGCCTTGTGTTGCTGAGCACGCGACCTGCCAAACGACAATAATGCACTGAAAAACAAATATATTTGAATTTGTTACAGGTAGTGTGTGTAAGTCACAGTAATCTGCCTTGTATTTTTGTTACGGTCTGCGTCCAATTTGACATGTAAATGATCAAAAGCATATGCTGTTACTGGAATTGAGCAGTGTGGCCAAAAACATCAATACACTGTTAGCTTGTTTATGAACTAAATCAAACAGCTAAGAGAACAGATGATGAGCTCTTGGTCCTTCCATTATTGTTGTGAATGCACCAAGATCTCCTTTCACTGCAGGCACAGTGTGTGTGTGTGTTTGTGGGACTCTTTCTGTGTCTGTGCTTGCCCTCTGGCAGTGTCCAGGGCTTTGCATGAAATTTCATCACACCCTCTACACAAACACACACACACACACACACACACACACTTTGATACACACTTACACCAAATATCGTCCACACATAGTGGATCGGCTCACTGTGTCGGCTGTCTTTTTGCCAATAAGCGATCAAAGGTATCGACAGGATGTGATGGTTGATGGGATCTGTGGCGGGGGCTGTTTAAATCAGCTCGTCCTCTTTAGACAGAGGCAGTTGTTGCTGCTTCTGGAACATTAGCGACCACAGAGTGAGGGCCTCAGCAGACCTCTGCGGTCGGTAGTGTCAGGACGAGTTGGATCACAAGCTGTTGTCAGGCTGAGGAGAAAATTCTGTCGCTGAGCTATCAGCAACAGGATGTCTGTGCGGGCATGATGAAGGAATGGTTATTAATGTGACACTTACTTGATCCTGATAGGGAGAATTCTCCTCCTGCTTTCCTTATGCAAGGCAATGTGCAAGCAAAAAAATGAACGTTCCCCTTAAATGCAATGAATTTATTGTTAATCTTTAAACTTTAAAAAATAAAAATGTTAGATTTTCTCCAATTACGTCCGTTATTTATATATATGTATATATATATATATATATATATATATATATAAAAATGCTGACTGATTGTATGTCAGGGGACAACACATGGGGAGAGATTTTGCAGTCTTCCTTTTGTAATTGCAGGCAGCACAATAGACGAAGAGTGCAGGAATAACAGCGCGGGGAGGGAGGGTGAGAGAAAGAAATGCACTGCCTATTGATTATCTTACACACATAAGTACAAGTGACCTGTAATCCACAGAGCACTTATCGACTGCTCTCCCCACCGTATCCAGTAACAGCGGATCAATATAGGCCAAAGACAGTTACGGTACGGCACCGCACACTGGGCCAAGATAGACTTGGTCTAGATTAGGGCCAGATCAGAGGCCTGACCTATTATGAAGAGTGCTAAATGCTTGATATAGCAGTTCAAAAAACAACAGCAACAAACAAACAAACAAAAAAAAAAAGGCAAGCAGCATAGAATGGAATTAGAGCTTTACAGAGGGATAGGGAAGAGCTATTGAAGGTGAAAGAGTAGAAACAAATGAGAGCGAGAGAGAGAGGGCAGCTGATTTAATGGTCTAATGAGACCATCCTCCAGCCAGTTGTTTTGTGTGAGGCATGCTCTGACCTTTCGCTCTGCTCGGGAGCCCTGCCGCCTCATTTTTCACATTCTTGCAATTACGTTAACGCTTGAAGCGCTCGCTGACTCCTGACTCTGGCCCTTCCATTCTGACACAAGCTCCAACCGCCCCCCCCCCCGCCCCCAACCTCTCTGCACCTTTCCCTCCTCTCCTCCACGCATGAACTCGTCTCTTATCTCAATACATTTCCACATAAAATTTGTAGTCCACACTCTGGAGTCCACGGAGCAAACGTGAAATGTGTGCTTCCCTTCAGTAATGGGGTCTTTAACAGCTTGGCCCCTGTTAAAAGGGGTGACGACGTGGATCAGTTGAGGACAACAGAATAGACGGGGGGAAAAAGTGAGAACAAGGGGGAGAGACAGACAGAGAGAGAGAGAGAGAGAGAGAAAAGAGTTTGTGAGTCCATCAGTGCTTTTTTGGTGTCAGCTGCCAAGAAAAACATCAACTTTCTCTCCCTGTTTTTCCATCTTGAAAGGTGGGCTGTACATGTACCGGTGGCTTGAAAAACATTTACCTCGGAAATTGATCCATCGTTGTGTTGAATATGTGACTCCAGTCTGTTTCATACCAGTGGTGGAGCATATCTGACAGTGGCCAATTCAAACTGTAAAAAAAAAACTTTGCCTTGTTTCTTCCTCTGCTTTTGGCTCATGTTAGCGGGTGCACAGGAGAATAAAGCTCAATAACAGAGTTACATTTTTTTATTATCTTTTTTTTTTAAAGCACTGTATTTGTAATCATACAAGTCTCTGAACAGAACTTACTTCCACAGTCTCTGACTCGTATCTCAGCTCTGGAGATTGTTGTGAACCTGTGCCAAAAAAAACAAAACAAGAAAACAGCTCAGCAAGTGCATGAATATACATATTGATCCTCCTGTGGAAAAAACACTATTCTCAAGTAATAAACTAAGGTGAGAAACGGTCAAAATTGTTGACACATATCTAAATGGTTTCAGTCCAATAGTCAAAACTACAACCCCTCCCCTTTCAATGTTACCATTTGTCTTAGAATTTCCCAGCAAAAAAAAAAAAGGAAAATGTGAATTATCACCCTCAGGGCAAATTCTGCACTTTCACTTATTGACTCTTAGACAGTGACTCCCTATGTTCTGGCTAGAAAAACAAGTTTCAGTGGTTAAAGGGAGATGGTTCAGAAGGTAACAGCACAATAACGTCATTGGCTCCGTTTGCACATCATTTTGATTAACAGCCCTCTGGAACTCCTCCAAGCTTATCTGGAAACATCAAAAAAACATCGGTTGCAGGGAAGTTAAACTTTGATAAATGTACGTGTCTCAAGATAGCACACGTTTCCAAACAGGTGTCCATAATATGTTAAACACCGTAAGTGTGATGGAATACACGGGCCGCGTTGCTCACACCGAGCACAGCAGAGTCAAATGCACTCAGTCATGAAATGTAAATCCCCATCGGTGATTCAGCGTGGTAGGTAACGTCCAGCCCCACGCTGTACGTTCCTGAGTGTGCGTGCATGCTTCAGCTCCAGTCCACACTTGTAATTATTAGCTATGCATGAAGACCAAATCTCCATTGACATCTTGAGTGGGTGAGCAAAGGGGCTTTCTGTACAATTGCCCGATTCTACTGTAGATGGAAAAGAGGCTCGACAGAAGAGAGGGAGGAAAGCATTTGGTACATTTTCTCAGCAATTGAACAATCCCCACACTCTGTGGATAGACAGACTCCCCAGAGAGAGACTGAGAGCGGCAGAGACGGAGCGAAAGGGAGGAAGAGAGGCAGAGCCTGAGTGTTCGGCTCCAAGGGATCACGCTGCGCTTGATGGAGTTGTGGTACATTTGTGTGTGTGTGCGATTGTTTGTTTGTGTGTGAATGCGTGTGGAGTGTGGTGAGCTCCCTTGGCCCTGACTGGGGCGCCCCACTCAGCAAGGTCTTTGTGGTTGAGCTCACTGCAGGGAGTGGAGGGAGGGGTGTGTGGGGGCGGCGGGGGGGTGATGTTTGGGGGGGTCATTCCTGTTGGGGACACAACTCTCCGAGTCCAAAGCCTGTTGAATCGGGCATTTTCCTTACCATTTTTTTCTGCACTTACGGCTCGTGAAGGTGCAAAAAAATGAACGAAAAGGGGGGAAAAAAAAGTTAATAGAAAACTCCACCATCTCAGTTTAACACAAGATGGAATCCTTGCTGTGTTTCTGCACTAAATATTGTAGCTGTGGAGTGATCAGCGAGGTGTGTCTGCGTATAGAAAATATACTGAGTGTGTGAGCACGTGTGTGTGTGAGTGTGAGAGTGCGCGTGTGTGTGTTGGCTGGTTCCCTCTAAGTGCCTGTTAGAGTTTAATTTAGTGTAGTAATTAAAGCTGAACACTGGCCCATAAACAACAGATAAACAATAAAGCAGACCCAAGCCCTGCTGTTTCATGGCTCTCACTCCCAGCTGTTGGAGCACTGATAATTTTTACACAGTGCCCCCACCTCGCCGCAACACAATGCTGAAGCAACAAGGGTGTGTGTACGTGTGTGTGTGTTTTAAATGTGTATATTTTAGTGCGTGATGGCAGAGGCCGGACAAAAAAGGCCAAAGAAACACATAAACACACAGGATATGTCCACTTCCCCCCCCTCAAAGAAAAACACAGAGAAACCACAGTAAAGCCACCAGGAAGTGGAGTTTGCCTCTCACAGAACAAGTAGAGTTAGAAAGCTGCACCTTAATGGGAAAACAAGCAGAAGATATACCTGGTTAATGACAATAACAATGCAACAGTGTTTCTCAATGAGCTACTCAGCGCAATTTTAGCCTTGTCACTACATGTCAGCCAGCCATGTTCGTCAGGTGCCTGTTGTGAAAACAGTGCAATATGTCTGTCTGATGGTTTGTTGGGAAGGGGTAGGGCCACTGTTGAAAGCTGAGAAGAGTTGCTGTGGAGGGGGAGAAAACACGGCATGGAGGGGATACTTTCATGATCCCATTAGCATAAGAGAGGCTAAATTATTCATGCGGAGTGCTTAATCTATAGGGAAAAGTATAGTTAATGCACATAGTTTTAAAATGGATCTCTCCCTGCCTCTGCCCTAACACCAGATTCTTGCTGGATTCAGCATTCGCGGGCATTTACGGGAACGGCTGTCACTCTCCCACACACACACACACAGACATAATATGTGTGGGCATATGAGCACCCTTGCTTAAGCACTGCTGCACTTCAGGCAGTTTCAAGGGGCTCTGCTCTCAGACTCATCCCCACTCTCCATAAGTCCCTCTCTCATCCTCGCACTCTCTTTCCATTTATTCCTCCTCTCTTTCTCCCACCCCCTTCCTCCCTTGCCGTCCCCCTCACACTCCTCTCCTCACTCACCCCTCTATGTCTTGCTCTCAGTACCGCAGACTACCTGGCCCTCGTCCAGAATGTGATTAAAGAGAATGATCAGCTCCCTCAGCTCCCCTCCTTCCTTCCTCCCTTCCGCTCGCTCGCTCCCTCTCTTCCCTTTTTTTCTCTCTCTCTCTCTCTCTCCCTGTCTTTCTTTTGACCCCATGTTAGTTTCCTAGAGTCTACAGATCTTCAGAGAAACAACACGTAAATACTGTAAAAGGACGAGAACTAGCTGTGGAGACTTCCAGAAATGGTCCCATGCCCACACCATCACCACCACTCTGCCCCTCCATTAACACCGCTATCCCTCTCCTCCTCTTACCATCAGCTTTCCCCTCCTCTCCCCCTCTCTCTCTCTCTCTCTCTCTCTCTCTCTCCAAACTGCCTCAGCTCTGACTGGGGTCTGGTCCCTTTGGTCCATAATCATGAACAGGCCCTCAGAGGGACCCGACCCAACCCAGCATGGCCTAGCTTGCCCAGGAACCGGGTCCTCCATAGCAGGAAAGGCACATTAACTGGGTCAACCTAATGTGCAAACTAATGTTTGGAGAACATAGGGAAAAAATTACCCAGATTATTCTGACTGCAGCCGAGGAGAATGTCTGCTTTGCGCCATTATGGGGAAGCATTGAGGAAACATTCTTTTTTTTTTCTTTCCCTTCTTTTCTTTTCTTTCGGTCTTTCTCTGAACAGTAGATGAAGACCAGCTTATCTGGAAGGGAGCTGTGTATAATTAAAAAGAGAAAGGAAACTGTTGCAGGGACGTAATCATGACTAAACTACAGTACAGGGAGAATGATTTTTTTCTTCTTCTCTCTCTCTCTCTCTTTGGTTGCGTCCAAAAACAAAGAGCGCAGTGCTGTTGTGTCAGTTCATTATACCGTGGGTTTACACACCCATGTTCCACTGCTGATTACTCTAGTGTATGTAGTGATGAGGAGTGCACAGGGGTCTGATGTAATATGGCTAAAAGGGATTTGAGCATGTGCGCCAAAGGGCATTTCCACGTCCATTAATGCTGGCGCTGCTGTATTTTCACAAGTATGACAGTGCTTTGGTTCTTTAAAGGCAGAGTGTTTTCCCAGGAAATGTTCCGTCTTGTTTCAGCAGGCTAGCCTGAAGGGGGTCAGGCTTGAAGTCACCCTTAAGAGGTGATAATCCAATTGCTCCAGTCCTCACCAGATTTGTTTTCCCCCTCGTCTGGCACTGTGTTTGTGTGTGTGTTTACAGAGAGTGTAAGCACGCATGCTGCAGAGGCAGCAAGATGCCACCAGTTCCTTCTATGTCCAAGCCTGGGCCCCATTCTAGATCAGAGAGAGGTTTACGGAGGCCAAGTCAGTCAAAGGCACACCTGCAGAGAAACTCCAAAAACCCTGACTGCCAGCTTACACTGACCCGTTTAAGGTGTGCTTATTTGGAGTTTAACCCTGACTTCAAATTTTCTTTTCCCTCTTCCCCCCTTTGTGTTTGACCAATGGGCCTTGTGCTCTTTTACTTTCGTTCCTTTCTTCTGCCTCCCTTGGCTCTTTAATCTCTTCCACCACACCCACCCTCCCAATTCTCCTCCCCCTAATGTCCAAACCCCACATCACAGCAAAAAGTGCCTCCCGAAATACATTTGCGCGGCGGAGTGAGAGTGGCTTTGCAAGGCCAGCTATAGCTTGTTCACTTGCTGTGTGGTTTTCATTTGTGTGTAACCAGGGCTTACACACTGGAGCATATTTGGAACTGAGCAGAGCAGCTATACCCTACAGGTAATGCTTTAACTGTGCTGCCACCATCCAAGAGAGTGGGAGGATGATAAAGGAAGTGTGTTACAATCCGAGTTCTTCCTCTCTGCCGGTGATTTCCACACACTCGCACATCTACCACGTTTATGCAAAGCTTTTGATGGCATTATGCAAGATAAGCTCATTTTCTAGTCTGATTCCCACTCTAGTACATGCTTTAATGACTCTTAAAGCCAAGGGCTTCTTTTTTTGGGCATAATAGAAGTCCCGTGGTTTCTCAGTTTCCACGTAGCCAGAGTGCTTTTTCCACACCTGATCACTTTTGTTCAGCCATTTTATGGCTATTGGGGAGGTGAGCGATTTGACAGTGGTTAGCGCCATGAGCCCTAATGTTTATTGGTAGCAAGCGTCTAATAATTTTTGATTACCCCAGAGGAGGTATTAACCATGTTATTCAGCAAGGATAATTTCTTATTTACATGCCCCAAGCAGTGAACACTCTGAAGGAACACTGGGGCTAAATGCACAACAAACCGAATCAAACATGCCAAACGAGATGCTGCATCCTGGCTGGCTGCAGGGCTGAAGCATGAGAAAACCTTCATTATGCATTTACCATGATTCATTTACAGGGTTATCAATTTGCAGAATACATGGAGGATGTTTGAAGGGGGGGGAGGTGAACACCAGAGCAAACGAAGGGAAGGGAGAAGCGAAGGGAAAGCGGGACGAAAAGGAGTGAGATATTCAAGGATAGCTCGGTGCCTGGATTTTTTAAAATGCTGCTCCAATTACCCACGTTTCCATGTTCTGAGGCAGAACTTGCATGTTAAATGGTTAAATGCTAGCAATCTCCTCTCAGTGTTATGCTCCGCCCCCTAAAAAAAAAGCAGAAACCGATTTCCCTTTAATGAAAGCCGTTTGGCTGTGGAATTCTCTTCTCTGAGACTGAGGCTACACAGAGATGTTCGAATATTGTTCAAATATTGTCTCTCTGTTCATTTAGTTTTTTCTCTTTGTTTGGCTTCTGCCCTGCTTACTCAAGGGTTTCACGTATCCGTCTGTCAGTATGTATTTCAGGACAGTCACTGCATGTTTTCTTTTTTTTCTCCCCTGGCAACACATACTTTTTAAAGCATCTTTCCCTCTGCCACCAGGCAAGGATGACTAAGGCCCCATTAGAACAATTGGAGGAAACTTAGGGAGACGGGGAGTGTTTAAAAGAATGAAAGCAGGCAGAAAACAGCACTATCTTGTGATAACCAGTGCTTTCTTTCATTATCCAAACACAAAAACCTCCACCTTGGAAAAAAAATGCACTCCTTCTATAGCTTCATTGAAAAACAACACAATGAAAATAAGGAGGTGGAAAAAAGTGAGACAAAAAAAAGACAAACATTAAACATTTTCTAAAGTGAGGGGGAAAAGCTGCTTTGTTTAGTACAAATGCTTAGTCCCAGGGATGCAGTCTTTAGACAACTGTGTGTCTGCAGTAGACATCTGTGAAGCATGACCTTTTGACCCTGGAAAGAATGCTCTTAAGGTGGGGCTTTACCACTGCATCATGGCCTACAGGACAGCCCAGCAGCAGCACAACAAACACAAGCACTACAGAAAATAACAACACAACAGTCGATGAATGAGAAAAAAACATTTGAGAATGAGGTGAGGAAATAAATGTGGACGGAGAGTGAGGCACGCAAATGACAGTGAATTACATCCTGTGGTTGTTAAGGGAAACAATTTGAATCAGAGATAATGTTGATAAAAAATCTGACAGAGACTAAAAGTAGAGAAGGAAAAGGGAGACAGGAAACATGTACCGAAAACACAAATGGACCTGTGCGTTATGCCTCACAGGCCTGGCTCTCTCCTACTCTTTTGGCCCCCCATGAGATCATTTTCATCCTTTATGAGTCAAAGGCAAGCCAGGTTGAAAATGAGAGGTTACACAAGCCAGAGCTCAAACCCTCAGAGTGTGAGAGGAGAAGATCCCCGCTGCAAGGGCCCTGCTGCTATTCAAAGCACCTGCCATTGTGTGGGCGCCCATCCAGGCCCATTGTTGTGCAGAAATTAGTCGTGCTCCCTTTGGCTCCCTTTGGCTTCCTTCAGCTCCAGAGGCATGCGGCAGACCCCCTTGTTGTTTTAGGTTCAGATACATGATTGGATAGATGCGTGGCCCCAGCTACCATCACCACTGGCTGTGGCCCTTTGGCCTCTCTCACACAGCACAGTATCATTCCGTTTTTTGTCTCTCATCCACTCACTGTTATTCACTTCTCAAGAACACCAAGGCCAACATTCCTATAGTTTTTGCTCTCTTTCTTTTGTACTCCTACTCTCCTCTCTCCTTTGGTGTATATGCTTATTGTTCTTTGGAGCACCCTCATTATACCCATGGTTATATTTTAAGGGCCTCTCTCTTTTGATTTTGGTCTCGTGGGGAGTGCGTGGTGGGCTGGTGGGAGCTGTAGGGCCGGCCCGGCTTTCAGGGCTCCCCAGCCAGCGTCTTGGAGAGTGGGCTTGGGGGTATTATTGGGCTGGGCACCACCACAGAAGCCCTGGTGCTACTGCTGGTGCAGGGGGTGCATGTGAGAGGAAAATTGAAAAGTCAATAATGAAAGGCGTTACAAACGTATATAAATAAATAAAAAGACGGAGAGTGAAACAAAAGGAGATGGAGAGCTTCAAAAAAAAGAAAGAAGAAAAGCTGAGAGCTAAAGTGTATCGCTAATTAATAGCATCAGAGGAGGAGCTTATTTCCTCCTTTCAGAACTTTAATTCTGCACATTAACTTGCAGGGCGAGGCAATGAATAGTTCATAACAGGAGTGAGGTCCATCACACTGCCAGGCCAACCAACAGTTGGTTGTTGTGATTTTGATGGATGATAAGAAAAGTGCCAAAATAGGGACTGGTGTATATTGCAACATTTTTACTTTATTTTGTTTAATGCACATATGTGAGATCCACCTCTTAGAAACACATTTGAATCAATGCAAAATAATAATTTCTAACACAAAGCACAGCTTCAGAACACCAAGTAACTGAAGTTCAAACTTATTCTAGTATTAGTATAAGTATAGTTGCATGTAAGGCAATTTCATTCTCAGTTTTTCATTAAATTATATATATTTATTTTTCCGTGCAGTGAATCAAAAGGTGAAGTACAAGAAATTGATGAAATATGAATTTTGGAGGGTCAGCAATGATTAAGGGCAGTCATCTGAGCCAAGGGCTTTGTAATTTTTCTTTTTTTTTTACTGCAGTAATAGGTTCCTCTCTCACTGTTCATGCCCTGGCAATTTCCACTGCCAGCAGCTGTCAAGCCCCTAAAATCAAAATTAGTGCCATAGAATTGGGCCTTAATGAAATGACCTGCTGGATTTACCTTAAGGAGCAGGGCATACAGTCAATACTAGCCTCATCAAACCCCCCCCTTTCTGTATGCTGCACTTCCATTAAGGAAAGGAAATAGTCTCGAGTAAATGTATTAAGCACGACTTCCACCTTCTAATTATATTTTTCTCTTCTCCCTTCATAATTCATTCGATCTTTCATTAGTTTTTAATAGTTTTAATAATGGCATCACCAAGTGTTTGTGTTAAGGATAAATGTGGTGATGTAGTGACCCAATATTGTTAGGAGCATTTTCAAATTACAAAGGCAGCGTTATTTTCCTGCTATCATACATAGTAATATGGCCATAAGCATTACACCATGGAATCCAGTACTACTTGTGTGCCAAGGCCCAGTGGAGGACATTGGGTCCTGGTTATTGACTTGTAAAGAAGTCAGTAGGTGAGGGATCTTGACAAGACATGAGCGTCTGACTCTCTTGTAAAGCATATCTGATTTCTCTGCTCGTTGGCTTCCCAGAGAGACTGGCTCTACCCTCCGTTAATCAGGCTTTTCACTCCAATCTGTATGGTTGGCTCTCACTCTCCATGCTATGATTCCCCTGTGAGAATGGGAACAAGGAGAAGGTAGGAAAGGAATCAGTTGTTTGGTGAAAGAGTAATATGCATCATCGCATTAGAGCAGGAAAAAAAATCCTTTGGCCAATAAATTTTGTTAAAGATGGATTTTTGTGTCCATTTGAACTACAAAAATAACATGCAAGTGTGTGTGTGTACAAGAGGGCAGACAAAGCTAGTATCAACTGAGCAACATCCACACTCCTTACAGATCTGACTAATTTATGAGGATAAACTGTGTTGACAGAGAGGGAGATGCAGGTGGAGGGAGGAAGTTTTCATTAACTCTCCAGAGCAGGCCAAGCCAAAGCCCTGGAGGAATCTCTCTCAGTTTGAACTTTATCAGGGCCTATGCTTAATCAATACACCATCGGAAAAAGAATTAATTACTAAAGCAGAATAAAACAGCCGCATTTTAAACCGAGGATTCATCAATTCTGTAATCTCTTGGTTACAGCTCAGGTGTCAGGAGGCTCATTTCAACTCTATGTAATGAGGAACTGTGGGAGTTTACTTCTACCCTCCTCGGCCCTCCTTCGCTACCCCCTCCCCCCATTCCAACCAACACTCTATTCCTATCCTATGTTTCTTTGTCGAGATATTCTTCAGGATAGACCATCTTCTCAGTCCTGCGCCGTTCCCTTCCCACCAAAATTCCTGTGTTTGCGGGGATGGGACGAAAGGGTATTAACGTTTAAATCTCCGGTGCGAAAGCTGACTGGGACGGGGACATTCCTGCCGCTGCAGCCATCACGCTGGACATTCCTCAGCTCATTCTGGGATACCGCTGATGTGAAAGTGAGAGAGGGGCATAACGGACGGGGAGCCACAGTGCAAAAAAAACAACCCACCCATGCTCAATTGGTAAAAAAACAAAAATAATAGTTGGATGGAACCAAGGGAACGTGACGTTCATAGGATTACGTTTGTTGGCAATCAAATTGTTGGTGTATGGTGAACACATTTCGATTCTGGGGGACACATAGGAAGTATCCCTTATGTCAAAACAACCTTGGCTGCACAGTTACCACAGCCACTGCCGGTCTACCCTTCACAGCCCTTGACCCCACCCCAAAAGCCTCCAAATCGACTGTCCTTGACTCCCTATAATGGGGGATTTTAAGGCAGGTTGAGAAGGGGTTATGGGTGATGAATTGGGTTTTTAGTGAGCTCATTAGGAAGCCAAACAGAGTTTAGACTGGCGGAGCGGGGCAACAGCACAGTAATCAGTTCTGCTTGCTTTGTTCCTTGCCTCCAGGACATTTGTGTGGAAAAAATAGAGAGCAAGAAGAAGAAGAGAAAAAAAAAAACTTCATGGCATTTGGCTGATGAGAGGGCTGCTGAGCAGAGGCTACAATCTGATGGTTGACTTGTTGATTTATAAACCTTTTAATCCATTTAGTCCCAATCCCCCTAACGCTGCACAGAAATTCCTACCTTTTGTTAAACTCTGCTTTGATGCCACTGTCCGTCAGGTGTAGCAAGGTCTGTTACAAATTCAAGTTTTCCTCCTGTCTCCGTATGAAAACACTGAGTTTATTTGTTTGGCTTTAAATTGCAATTGAGGGTAGAGAATCACTGCTGATGCTGTTATAATACATCGCCTCAAACAGTGTAAGCTGTTCTGAATTACAAAACCGCACACTATTATATCTGGCAACCTGCATTCATCTGCTCTTTCTTGCAGTTTAGGTAGAAGCCTTTGATATACAATAGCTCCTAACGGGGATTATAAAGGCATTTCTTCACCAGCAGATTGAACCACATGATGCATCTGCGTGCTCTCCATCTCTTTGTTTTCTTTTGTCCTGAATCGTCTCATCTTATTTTTTTCTTTTTCGTGCAGTCACTACATTATCATTCCAAAGTAGAGCAACTTAGCAATTTTTAGGAGGGAAATATTGGGGAAACAGCTTGTTCTACTAATGATCACACTTGTTTCAATTCAACATAGGCCCAATAGCTTCTGGGAAATACCTTTTCTTTAATATTTAATGCATCATTAAAAACTTAAAATTTAGGTATGCTTCTCTGTGGGCACCCAGACCCGTTTTTCTCTTTATAAATTATATAAGAGTAGTATCAATATAGACAAATGAACACAGTTTTAACCGCTAAGACTGGCTTCATTGTACAGAGTCTGTCTGGAAAGGGAGAAGTCTGGGTAAACAGGAACAGAAGAAAGGTAAAGACGGTCACATTGGCGGGCTTATGAATTTGTTTATGAAGAACTGAGATTACCTGCGAGACCAATTAGCACCGTTCGATTCAGAATGTAAGGGATGTGCGCCAGCATTTTCTTCAGCAGCGTCAGAGTACAGGGTGAGCGGGGTGGAGTTATCAGGGAGGCAGAGAGTGTGAAATGTCTGGTGGAGACCCAAAGCCCTTCATTAGCCACTGATCTCTGTCTGCTGAGTGAGGGGCAGTCATGGGCATCAGAACTCCTTTTTAGTCCCCCCCAAAAAAGAGCGGGGTGAGGGGGGAGGAAGGCAGCTCCCCCATCCCCTGCAATTTAGCCCTTTGCCATTCATGCAAATTGGGTCCTGACATCTGCAAGGGCCTGCCTCTTTTCTTTTATACATCTTTATTCCATCTCTTTTCTTTGGATCTTTTTTCCACTCCTCAAGTAAAGCCCCCTTTAGATGCCAGAGCCGTATCTCAGCTGACATACATTCTTTTATGCACACATCTGTGTAAAAGTAAAAGTAGTGCTCTCATGCACATAAAAATGCACAGAGCTGGATGAAAGTACTACACGAATTAAGATCCCAGGAGGCCATAGCAAATATTGTGTTACTGTCAAACCCCCCAGTTTATGATGTAATAAGATAATTGTTGCTTCAAGTAGAAGGTTAATCACACCAGTAACTAGTTCAGCTTTGATATTGTGTGTCCAGCGCTTAGGCTTTAGGTTCTTGGCAGATGATAATCTTATGAAAGCATCAGAAGAGTTGTAGGCAGTAACACTGGAGAAAAGGCAGTAACCAGACTTCCCTCCCTCCCTCCCTCTATTCTGGAAGAACTATTCCTCTTTGGCTCCAGGGGAGAAGCTGAAAGGGGAGTGTGGCTTTCCTCCAGCCCATATCAGAGGTTAAAAGGTAAAATAGCCCAACTGGCTGTCAAAAACAAGTTTTACCTCCAACCCTACACCCTCACCCTCCTTTCCCTTCTCTCTGCTCCCTCCACTTCAACCTCACCCTCTATGGAAGGGATGTGCACAGTGGGGTCAACACTGTGCCTGTGAGAGGAGAGAGGCCTTGTATCAGTGGAGAGGCGATAGTTATCTCTGGCATTCCAGGGATGACAGAGAGATATCTGCCTGATGGCAGGGTTAGGGGGCTTAAAGAAAGGGGCGGAGAAGAGAGAGAGAGAAGAGGAGAGGTACAGGAGTTGTCGAGCAACTGCCTCCCCCCCCCCGCCAACTCCCACCTCCCTTCCTCTCATACTGCCTGACTGCCTCGCTTCCCCGTACATAGGGAAAAAAACATCTAATTAGAAGCTCTTATTCCACTTCATTTAAGGGAACACTTAATGATGTGTTTTTGGGCAGAGACAACTACACATTACTTCTCATGCAAAAGGAACCACTCACTCGTGGCACCCAGGATGCAGATACAGCTGTGTTTGGGATGGTTTGTCCTCATTTCCCTAGGATGTCACAGTTTTTTTGTAGGCGATAGGGGGAAAGTGGTAGTCTGCTTTCCTTCACCTTTAGCCAGTGTCCTGGTGGTAAGAGTGGGCGGTAAAGAGGAGGCGGGTCATGACATCTCAGTTTGGCAGGGAGACTTGCTAAAGGAGAGAGTTTGTTGTAATTGCTCTGACAGGTTTTAGGGCTGTTAATGACTGGCGGCCTGAGCACTACCAATTTGTCAGCATGCTTGCTGTTTACTAAGCTGTTGTTTTATGGTCCAGTGCAAGGGGCTGCCGCTTGTTTAAGCACAGATCAGGAAATAATCAGCGTAAAACACTGGCTGCAGCGGTGCACACTAAAACAGTTCCATTTCGGGCCCTCATCTACTATATGGATCTGAATGAGCGCTGTTAACCATATGGTGTGTGGTCACACAAAAACACACAAACACACTGATGGTTACTTGCAGTCAGAAATTGGATGGCGAGGCATGTGTTTTATCATTAAAGGGATTATGTTCTAGTCGTTAACACTCTTCTGTGTTGCATGTTATGCGAGTGCGAAGCATATTGCTAGCATGCGGTCATGGCCAGTGGACCTGTAATCCCCAGTCGGCATAGAGCAACAGAGGGCCGGCCATTCCACTAGTGTGAATAGAGCCACAGCATGTTTGTGTGTATGTGTGTGCGTCAAGAGCATGTGCTCCCAGAGCTTGCAAAGACCCCTTCGTAAATCCAGAGTAAATAAAAGGGGTAACCAGAAGGACAAAAGAGGAGCCCCCACTGCTTCTCTCATTCGCTGCCATTTGGGGGACTGAATGTGCTAAACGCCGCTTATGTTGGCTGAAAAGTTGAGGAGAAAAAGAGGGGAAAGGGAGGCTCTAAATCCCCCTCTTCTTTTCTCTTCATTCTCTGCAGCCAAGCCTGCAGGGCTAGAGGTGGTGTAATCGGAGGGTGTTGGAGGGAGGGTTGGAGGGCCCGGTCACCATGGTATGCAAAGGTAGAGAAGGCCAAAGGAACCTCTGCTACAACAACCCGTTTTGCTTCTGCTCTCTGTCCACTCCAACTGTCCTCATGAGTTTCTCTCTTCATCCCACTTGGATGAGCAATCCGAGTAGTTTGGGTTGACAGTGGGGTATGGGGGGTCTGTTGTAATTAGTCACTTTAAACCGCGGCTTCCATAAGCCACTGCCTCTACACTCTTGCTTCATTAACCTGAAACAAACGCTGGGGCCTCCCAGTGCAAAGTCTCTGCACAGCCTTTAGAATGATACAGACCACATCTAAAGCTTGTCTTGAGGCTCTTCAGTAGGTGCATTAATGGTTTAAGTAAGTAAGTCTGAAATATTGTTTAATAACTAGCTAGGACTGGGTTTGGATGTGTATTCCAGGTATTTATAAAACACTATTCATTCATGCATGGGTATATTGGAATGATTGAGAAACAGAGGGAGTGTATTCTAGGCGTAGCTGCCAGTCTGCTTTACTCACTGTTATATTTGTAATGCTCCCAAGGCTGACTAGACCTCAGTGGCTCCCTTAGGGATAGGGTGCCTTCAAGATATGAAGCATGATCTCTACAGTCATTAGGACTCCCCCTTTACTCTGAGCACAGACTGTAAAAAACTTTATGGTCGACCAATTTTTTTTTGGTGCGATAAATCCTGAAGCGACCCTGAATGTGCCAACATTAGATAAGCAGAGTTGCAGAGTGTTTACAGTCCTTTCCCAACCCGTTAATGAGCTCAGCCCTGAGACCAATTTACTCGCAGGGAGATATATCTGAATGCATTTTTAATAACCACCCACTGGTGATGAGAGAGGGAATGTGTGTGAGCGTAATGTGCTCTTGGACTTGCTTGTTTGTTTGCTAGCATGCTCATTCACCCTCATTGCGTCTGGCTATTGTCTTCCATCTTGCTTGATTACACGTTCACAGGTTGTGTGTGCATATGGAAATATGCATGTACTTTCATTGCAAGCACTTTAAGTCAAGATATTGATAGAGTGGGTGAGAGAGAATGAGAGAGGAAGAAAGTAAGGGAAGACAAGGGAGGCTGTATTTTTTTCGTCTCCAAGGGCGCTGCTTTTCCAAAAGTGCCTGGGGCTACACTCCAGCACCTCAGCTCCCCTAGGCCTTTCGGCTGCCTCTTAATAGCCAACCCCCATCTGTGTCACATGGCCAGATGATGGGACGCTTCCCCCTGCTCTCCTCTGTACTTTTTTTTTTCTTCTTTTCCCCATTTTTTTTTTTGAGTGCACATCCACACAGGTTAGAATGGCAGAGTTGCCAGGGAACAGTCAGAAGCCATTAGCGTTTGGGACAATTTGCCCCGCAGCGTTCCTTCTCTCGCTTATAAGAAAGGAGTGGGGGTGGATGCAAAGCACCAGCTCTTCTTTAGATGTAATGAGGTTGTGGAAGTTGGGTCTTCTTTATTTTTTTTTGTGCTTTCTTTTCCTCTCCCTGTTCTTTTCTTTCTTTCTTTCTTTCTTTCTTTCTTTCTTTCCTTGGTTATTGCTTTTCCACCCTCTGCCTGCAGTTGACCTTGTTTCTGCATCTATACTATACTGCATTAAATTCACAAATGAATACTGTGCTCTGAATTACTGCTTGAATATCACATGTCTAACCTGAGCACACATGACAGTAGCCTTGTACAAGTGAGAGAGAGACAGAGGGAGAGAGAGACGCTGAAAGCCTTGGAGTCTGGTTTCACCCTCACGGGCTAGGGCATGAGGCAGCGTGCATGCTGGGTAATGAAGTGACAGGTCAGTCTGTAAATACGCATGGGTCGCTCTGGCCCTGGCCAGGGGGGAGGCTATCGCATTGCAGTGAAAATGGAAACGTCAATAAAATTAATCTGCCAGCCTTTTGGCCACTGTGTTCCATTGGATGAGCCTGACTGCTCACAGCAGGAGAGGGATTTGGAGAGTGGCTCGAAAATCAACACAAAACCTAGCGGCGCACAAATAAACAACCAAACTTTGTATCAACATTATTCAGTGGAGCTCAAAAGCAGAGAAACAAGGGGAGGGTGGTTAAGATTCACAGCTCACCAGTTGTGTTGTTACTGAAGTTTGAAAGCAAACTGGGGGAGTTAGAGTTGACTTCCGTCTGGGTCACATTTCTCAGGAAGCCCCTCACAGTCAGGGAGGGCTATGGCCAGACCAACGTTTATTGTTTTAGGCTTTCCTGAACAAGGATTCCTACTTAGTCTGGGATTTACAGCATTTGCCACTAATGAATGCCCATTCTACAATTACAACACCCCTAGCTTGTGTCACCGTTCCCATATGTCCTTCTGGTGGGCTATTGCTTCTTTAACTTCACACAGAGAGCGCAAAGTCTGCACTTCTCTGTTTTCCTCTTTCGTGTGGCTCCGCACTAATGATGTGGAAGGAAAACACTGTGCACAGACAGAAAAGAAAGACAGAGGGAGAAGAAAAAAAGAGCGAAAACAAGGGGGAGGAAAAAGAAAAAGAAAGTGGGTAAAGTAGTTGGAAGAGAGGGCCCCTGCTGTCCTTGTATTCTTCAATTATTTTGCATTTGATTACACCACCAGTCGGATCTTTTTTCTTTCCCCCTTTTTTAATGTTATTAGTTCAAATATTTATGCAAGATTAAGGCTTGTATAGGTGGCTGTGATTGATGCCTCCCCAAAAACAGACGGACATGCGAGTCTGAATTTTGAGAACGCCAGGGTCCTTCTGTGTCTTGGTGTAGGAGTTTTTCAGATACATAATTTAGATGCCCTCAAGGAAGGCTTTCAAGGCATTTGTGCCCGGGGGCAAGAAAAAATAACTATGACTGTTAAAAGTAAATCATTTTTGCTAATGCACAATTAATGCTGGGGAAGAAGGGGAAAAAAGGCAAGGGACAAAGATGGAAACTTCGATTTAAAGGAGAAATCTTGGCATATGCATGTTTTTCCTCTCGACATGAAACGCTGTTGGACATTAATGCAGACGAAGCCGCCACTGGCCTTTCATGCTAATCTTGTGGCAGAATGGGGAGGGGTTTTGTTCTAGGTAAGGGAAACTTAAGCGAGTCAGGGTCTGGGGTGCGGTGTTTGGGGGGGGGGGCGCGGTCGGTCAGACGAGTCCATTATGTGCTTCGAAGTGCAACAATGAACCACCCCAAATCACACCCCTACTTTAATACTCGTGCCTGTCAACTGTATGCCCCGTGAACGATCATCTCCTTTGAGTTGTGTTTGTGTGCGAGTGCCTTCTGCACGCAACATCAATTCACGAATGTCTGCGTGATACTGTACGTGTCTGCGGAGCTCCCTCCTGTCCCCTTTGGCTGTCTTCAGAAGACAAGACAAAAATGGCTCTACATTATGTCAAGCATGCAAATTTAATTGAATTAATGATATGAGTCCAAGCCTATACTGTACTTCAGGGCTCCTTGTCCTTTTTCTCTTTCCCTCTCTGCCTCCTACTGTACAACTGGAATGAGGAAACTAGTGTTTCAGTGTCCAAGCATAACATTAGAGTCATTAACCCCTATTCCCCTCTCTCGTGCTCTGGGGTATAGAACATCTCTGCTAGGCCTCTAAGTAAACCCCTCTCTCTCTGAACAGGCCTTCGACTAAGGCCATTTAAATCCCTCCAACCTCAAATCTTCACTACATAACACTGGCTGTGCTTTGGTGATTTTCCCGGCCTCAGTGCAGTGCTTCTAAATTCCTTCATAGGTTTCTGTAGTATTTGTCCATTTATCCATCTTTCATCAGCCTTAAATTCAGCCCCGACCGTCTGTACTTGAGTTTCAGCTTTGAGCAATTTTTTATATCCGGATTTCTTTTTTCTCTGTGTGTTGTAAGTCCATGGTGTAGTCCGGGATGTTATTTAACCCTGGGTTTGGTTTCCGTCCAGGAGATGGCTTAGACAACAGCGTTGCATCGCCCGGCACGGGGGATGACGATGATCCAGACAAGGATAAGAAGAGGCAGAAAAAGCGTGGCATTTTCCCCAAGGTGGCCACGAACATCATGAGGGCGTGGCTATTCCAGCATCTCACGGTAAGCACAGCCATCACGTTTTGGAGACACAAACGTCTATTAAACAACACAGGTTTAAAAAAAGTACACACACACACACACACAGCTGTCACATTGTCGTTAGTGATGGAGTGAGTGATGGCAGTGTTGTGATTCTCACCTGTCAGCCACCTGTCAGAGGAACACACTGACCAGGTCAATCTAATCAGTTTGGACTGTTTGCGCCGCTCAGCACACTCCGAGTAAGAGAGAGATGGCCCAACAGTCCATGACATGTACTCCAATGTGAGATGTTGCCTCACGTTTTGTCCTATGGCAGAAAAAACTAAGACAAAGAGCACGCTAGATACTGAAGGATGGTTGTGTGTGTGTGTGTTTGCTTGTGTTTGTTACCTTTTCTGGCATAAAGTAGTAGGACCCTCAGGGGTCCAAAACTTGGTCCTTATAATAACCTTTATGAGGAACCTGGTTTAATTTAGGTCTAAGGTTTGTATTGTTGTTAGGTTATGGTTAGGGTTAGGCATTAACTGGCTACAGTTAAGGTTGGGGATAGCGCTTTGTTTCAGACTGGACAAATGAAGTGCAGGGGTCCTTAAAATGATAGCTGATGATAGCACTTGAAATTAGGATTGCAGGCCCACAGCAACACTTGTGTGGAACTTGATCAGTTTCACGTTTCTTCATCCTTTTGAGTTGGTCAAATATGTGCTATGGTCAGATAAAATATTCAGTTTTTGCAGAAAAACCGAACATACATGCATACGTACGAACTCCTCGCTTATTTCTGTATGTGTGTGTGTGTGTGTGTCAAATGGCTGGACCAAATGCCACCCCCCCCCCACCACCACCACCACCACCTTCCCCTATTGTCAGGACATTATCAGAACATCAGTCTGTATTGATTTTGCAATGCAGGTCAAATTTCAGGAGGAGGTGACCACCAGGACACATAAGCTGCTCCCCAAGCACATGGCTCCATGTCCCAGAGATGGAGGGACAATGTGGGGGGAAGGGAGAGGTTAAAGGAGAGAGAGAGAGGGAGGGGGCACAGGGAAGAGAGGAAAAGTAGAGAAGACTTAGTGTAGAACTTCAGCCATATGGATCATCCACACATTTAAGAAGGTCAGGAGCCCCCCTGTGCACCTTGTACCCCTCCCCATTCCACACCAAACTAACAGTGCCCACGCCTTGCCTAACCAAAAGCCCAAATAATGAGTGGCCAGCAAATAGGGCCTAATTGAAAGGGCTGTAAATCCATTACATATTGGTCAGGGATAATCAGGAGTGCTTTAATCACTTTTATCTATTCAGGAGCAGTGAAGCTGCAATAGCAAAGCCCTAAGCCTCGCAGGCCTTAGCGGCTCCACCACGCCAGTCTGCATGCTTATTATTCTCATCATTATCAAAATGACTTCACAGCTGTTCACAGCTCTATCGCTCCCTGACTGGAGACCTCGCACCAAAACGTACACACACGCTTCATTCACAGGCTCGGGGCGGGAGGGAGGCAAATCATTTTAGAGCTATTCATTTTCTGCTTTAGGTCGTTTTCCTCGTCAACCTCAAGAGTGGAACACTTTGTTTGTGTGTGAAGAAGAGGAAGAACAAACAAAAGGGGCAAAATGGTCGATATAAGTGCCATTTACTGTACATTCGTTACTCGCATGCACATCATAAACACACCTTATGTGAGTTTTAGGCCATCGTGATTTGGAATCTTCCCCAGTGAAAGCCTCACAAAGCTGCGGCACTCTCCGCTGCATAGGCTGCAGAAAGAAAGACAGAACGGTGCGTATGGAGAGTTTGGAACAATTTTCTTTAGAATTGTTTTAAAATTGAGTTGAAAGAGTGGAAAGACATGGAGGAGGGAAAGCAGAGGCACGTTTTTTTTCAGAGTGCTGGTTCATTTAGACAGAGAGGAGCTTTCAAGGCCTTCTTTTTTCTCTCACCCTCTCCTTTATCACATCCCCTGCTTATAGATGTTCTCTCCAATCTTTATTTGTTTCTTTTGTGTGAAGCTCTGGCTGGTCTTGTACAAATAATAATCCCTCCCTTTTAACCTGCCTTCATTTCTCCACTGAGGAAGAGGACTAATTGAATTATCCCCCTTCTCTTCTCACCATCCAATTCTACCACCCATAAACTCTCTCACTTTCTCTCTCTCTCTCTGTGTCTCACACACACACACACGCACACACACGCACTCACACGCCCATTAGCCTTTCTCCTTTCTTTTAATTTGTTAAGCAAATGTATTTGCCAATGCTGGATGCATTTGTGTAAGGTTGAATTCTTGGGGACTTTGGCCCCTGAATGGCCTATAGCGGCATTCTGCCATTCACGCATTCATTAACTGAGAGGTGAGGAGTGAAAGGAGTGGCCTTGTATTTTCTCAAACCGCAGGGCCAGCATGGAGCTCCTCTTCCATGAGCCACGGGGGTCTCTCTACATATGTTCTCAACATCCAGCCATTGTCACGTCTTCTGAAAAGCTCAAAAGGATAGGACCCCCCTTCAGACGCCGAAAAACAACACAGGCCAATAGTAACAACTGTTGGCTTTTGCATTCAGTATAACAAAATTGCCCTCGCCCTCTCCCCTCCCACCTCCCCTTGCCTCCCTCTGACCTCACACTCTCTTGAGAGAAATCGCAGGATGGTTTTCTTCAGTCAGACAGTCGCTTGTCTGTAGAAAGTCCTTTTAAAACATGTAATAACCCTACACCTATCTTAAGATAACATGTGTCTGCACATATGCATACATTGCACTCTAAATAGGCTATGATAACTAACTGACTTGTTTTGTATTGAGGCCATATGCACATGCACTAGCGAGCATGTGATCTGGCAACCTTAAATACCCCATATGTAATCCAAACGGCTGCACAGATCAGCTGGTGTTAGCTGGCAGAGAAGGGTCAGACTGTCTCTCCACTCCCTCCTTCTGTCCTCCTACCCACTCATTCTCTCTCTCTTCCTCTCTCTCTCTCTCTCTAATTCCCCCTCCCCTCCTCTCCATGAGTTTCTGGATGTCTTCCAGCCACATTAGCGGAAGGGAAATCCCAGAGTGTTGGTATAAGCTTTTCAATACTACAGGGAGATTATGTTATCAGAAAGGTAAACGTCGCTGTTAGAGGTAAAAAAAAAAATGCCATACTTCACTTCAAAACCAACGGCTACAAAATTCTGTAGATTAACTGAGACTTGGAGATATGTAGATGGAGGCAACATAGGATAGAAAAGAAATTATGAAAGGACGATAGTGATAGTTTTTTGTTATTGTTGCAAAAGGTGATGCGTGTTTGTTTGTCAAAAGCAAACTTGAAAATCTTCAATTAGCCCCTCGGTGCCCCTGGCCTTCCTTCCCTCTCACCCCCTGCTATCCCCCTGCTGGCCCTTACTCACCCCTGTAAAGACAAGGGTCGGCCTCGCAATGAAAACAGGAAGCACTCAGATACAAAGATACCACTCTGGGCTCTGGCTGTGTCTTTTGACTAGTGTAAACCCTCAAACACCTTTGAAAAATAAATAAGGGGACCTCAGGAGCAGACCAGGCCAGTTCTGAGTTTGCACACGTGTGTATGCATGATCCAAGAGGGAGGGAGGGAGGGAGGGAGGGAGAGTGGTCAGTCAGATGAGTAAGTAGGTAGCACTCTCAAGCATCAAGCGTCTCAGGTTTTGTGCTGGGCCACACTTTGGCTCTGTGTTTTGGGAAATGCTGTTAAGCTGCTAAGCCAGGTGTATTGGTCCCCTGGGATCTTTGAAAGGGAAGTGATATATATATACTATATATATATCCCATGGTCATTTAAAAATGTCAGTGAGCGACAGAATAACGTGCAATTTACAAGATGTCGCCATGGCCGTATTAAATCTGTTAGTACAGGTGTTAAGCGGAGTGAGGGCATATCCCACTCTGTGCATTGTGTTGCAAACATCATTAGTTGCACTAGTGATAGCCACCCCCCCCACACACACACTCACACCCACTCCCAATACAAGCCCAACATAGCATTAGTCTCCATGACAACAGGGTGTCATCGTCAGGTCGGGCCCTCCTATGGGAGCTGCTCTCTCTGCCGCCCTTTATAGATTCACATAAAAGAGCCAACTAGGGTCATTCACAAGACATGGGCACAGGCACGGCCGAACCCTGACAACGGATGTTTGTCTCGTACGATAAACAAGTGTAGAAAGTCCATCCCTCGGAAAGAGAGGGCACGTTGTTTGTGTAGACTAAACAGTCAGCCCTGTAGTGTCCCCAGTTTTGTTTAAGCTCCTCTAGTCCTTCTAATCCTTGTGTGTTGTTCCAGCACAAGCAGCGTTTAACTGGTGGAGACACACATCTGCAAACAGTTTGAAATGCCAAGCCCTTCCTCCTTTTTACGTTGAACGGCTGAGCGCTGTTTATTCTGTATAGCTGTCTTCATCTTTCCAGTATGGCACAGTAAGTTTAAAAAACAAACATTTAATTTCGCTTAGGTCGCCTATTAGTCATCTGGGGTAATTGCATTGTTGATTTGTTTAGATTTATATTGTTTGGAAGTAGTTCCGCGTGTCGCAAGAAATCAACTTTTTAAAAGTTTGACAGTTGCTTTCATCTGTGTTGCAAGTTTCAAGATCTGTTTGCGTTTTGCCCGCTTAGGTTGTGTGAATTTTTCGATGAACAGTCAGTGGAGACAAAGGAGAAGCAGGGAAGGGTTTAGGGGTAAGAGCAAGGGTGAGGAGGGGGTAAAGAGGGGGCTCCTTAGGGTCATGGAGGTGGAAGCCTGGAGGAGGCCCACACACTAATCTGTCATGTGCTCGTTTGCCTCGAAGCCCAAAAGTCAGCTCTCCAGTCACCCGTAGCAACCCGGGCGACAGTTTGGTTCACTGCCACCGCTCAGATGTGTGACTATCAGTGGGAGTCACAAGGAAAAAAGAGTCATCACATTGCTTTTGTGACAATACCCCTTTTCTTTGTGTGTGTGTGTTTGCAAAACAGCCGTTAGTGACAATATGACAGGATAGTTTGGTGATGTTAAGCACAGGGATCATTGAAAGTCACTGATAATGACTGTGGAGGGCATCTTTGCGGGGGGGTGCTGAAGTTTGGTGCCTGTCTATTGTCTTGTCTCTGTGTTCTAACGTCGGCTGCTCAGCTGTCCTGGAAGAGAGACACAAACCCCCTCAGTCTGCCATCTGTTCTTCCACAGAAGGGCTACCACAACATGGGCAGACCTCACACGGGAAGACACTGAAGCTCGAACGCTCAGACATTAGCGCGATATGATACTCTAGAAACTCTTTATTTCACCTTTGCTTCACCTTCCTTGTCAGCGCTTATTAACGTATTAGCCCCTCGTGTCAACAAGATGCTTTTTATAGACGGGAGAGTGCAGAAAACAGAACGAAAGTTTAGAAGAGGGATCGAATGACTTCCCATTTTCACAGGCTGTATAATTATATGACAGGCTGCATCAACTCTGCCGTCTCATTGCAGTGCAGCTTTGTGGTGATTTTCTAAGTGTTAGTGTGTCACAACTCTGACACGAGCCTTGCTTACGGTGTGTGTCGGCATAGTTGACACTTCATGCCGCGAGTTTATTTATGCTTAATAACATAATAAACCCTAATTTCTTTTATGCTCCGACATCAGACCTTTACACTTTGCCCCCTAATCCAGATCTGTCATGATCCACTTCAAAGTCAACTAACCCACGTGGTGTTCGCTCTCATGTACAGTGAAGTATGGCACACATGTTTGCACTTCCTATTTTAATTTTTCCATTCCTATGGGCTCGCTTATCCTCTTAATAAGCATCATGTTATTGTGCATGCGGAAATACAGGGATAACTGTATAACCCCACTACTTCTCCTCCCTCTGTTCCCTTCCGTCTCCCTCCCTCCCTCTTAATTTTCATCCCCGCTGTTTGCATCTTAATGCAGGTTGTTAAATGAAGTAGCAGAAATGAGTGCTTTCGCAAAGGGACTGTTTACGACAAGCTCCCACTGCATGGAGGTGATTAAGCTGTGTGAAACTCCACGGTGTTTGCCAAAGGAAAAAAAGAGAAAGAAAAGAAAAACAACCCGCTTCATATCCCCGAGTAAGACAACAACAAAGAAAATACAAAAGGAGTAATCCCTGAAATGTGATGCAATGTGCATTTCTTTAAATGAGGTTTGACTATGGGGGTGTCCCCACGGAAGACCACGAGCAGAGCATGAGTTGCAAACCCTGACCGCAGAAGAATACAAACAGAGCTAGGCCCATTGAGGATAGAGGGATTTATAAACTCCCAGCCTAACTCCTCTAAGAACACACATGCACAAGACTGAGGAGACTTCTTAAGGACCCTACACTCCACTGAGAATAAGCCCCAGTAGAAAACAGCAGCACAGTCCACGGCTGCAATCATAGCACCTGGCCGAGGTGGCGCTACGGGAAACAAGGCTGAATGATGTCACGTGTAATCAGGGACTCTGCAAGGCAGTATGTGATATCATATATGCCCCTGGTGGAAAACAGGGTTTATTAAGATGGTGGTAGCTGATCCCCTGCCATTTTCCTTCTCCACACATTTGGGGTTATCTTACTCATAAGAAAATGTAAAAGAGGATTTTGGTTTCACATGTTTCAGACAGTTTCCTTAAATTACCCCTTTACCCTTCCAGGGGTACTGGCCTACAGGCTGGCCTCATCTCCCCACGGTTGATTGCGGGGGTTGTGGCATGAGTTGCTAAAACGGTGGTTGCTGCATGCTGGGGGGACCACGGAGGCCAATGAGATTCTGCTGCAGGCCTCCAAGCAGCCCTGACATTGCTTTGATATTCATATCACACCAAGAGAAGAAATGCAAAAGGGAAAAGGAGCAGCACCAGGCGAGGAAATGGCAAACCGGGCTAACGAAGGGAGGGGGGGAAAGGGGAGAGAATACATGGACTGATGGAGGCATTGAATAGAAATCAAAAACAGACCTCGTGTTGCACTGTTTGGTTTGTCATGGGACCCTGACTACACCAAATCCCACTCCTACCATTTTGTGTGATTTTTATCCCCTCCCTCCCTACTCTTCTCCAATGCATGCTTTTGTTCTGCCCAACACTCAGTCCAGGGGCATGCAGTGGGATTCCAGCACAGTGGGGTCCTTATAACTGGGAGCCATGTCTCTTGTTCTCACCTCTTCCCCCCACTTCCTCACCTTTTCATTTTTTTTTCACCCATTGATATCTTCTGTTTTCCTCTTTGAACATATGGACTGGTTTTGTAAGGGAGAGCCCAGTCCACATCAAAGCCTGAGGCTGAGCGGGTCAATTTGTTACTGCTTTACCCAGCTCTTCCCCCTCCACTATAGCCCCGGTGGACTATCCCTGCACCACAGCCATTTACCCAGAATGCTCCATTGCCCAAGTAGTTCTGCCTAGCACATGTATCGAGCCATGTGTTTTTAGGATCTGGTCTGCAGATAGAGCAGTTCACGTTAGACCTCGGATTTTCTCTGCAGCCACATTACCCCAAAGATCATGCAAGGCTATACATATGAGGTTGTGTGATAGAGAGCAGCCCCTGTACCACACACTGATAAGAAAAAGCAGATGGATAGAGGAATCAGAGAAGCAAAGGGGGGGAAAAATCAAATAAAAATAAATAAATAAATGTATAAATCCAAATCTAAGCAGAGCATGCTTTGGCTCCAGATGTGAATCTCTCTGAATATTGATTTTGGGGCAAGCAAGTCCCCCCAAATCCCCCGGGCTGCAGCGACTGACATACAAAGCACCTCTCTAAAGCCTATAAACCAGCTTGTACAATTATTTAGATAAAGAGAGCAACAACAGCAGTGTATGCCTCCCAACCCAGAACCTCCTCCTTGGCTCTTATCCTCCTACTACTACCACTCCTGCTCCTCCTTTTCCTTTTTCCATCCAGTATGAAGATGAAAAAAATGAAAAAGGGGGGCAAATGTGTAATTAGCCACACATTTCTGAATCCTCCTTAATGTTCATTACTGAAACCAGGGGCAATTACTAGTTCAAAGGGGTTTAGGGCACCCGCAGTCTGCATAATCAGTCGCAAATTAAGCACTACTCATTTGTCACAGCACAGCACGCATACTATATGTCTATGTGCTCATGGAAACACACTTGCATGCACGCTGTCAGAGTTGAGTCATACACAGGCTGACAGGCATCAATTTTTATTCAGGCACAAATCTCAGTTCCCCTAAGGTACTGGGTTATGTTGCCCAATCCTCTTATGCTCTAACACTTTGTTTTCCTCAGACAGTAAATAGAAAACACCTTCACCTTAAGTTGTTAGACATTATACTGTATCCTACTTGCATTCATCCTCTTATAGGTGTCCTGCCTGCACGTACAATCCTCACCGCCACCTGCCCTGTCTGTCTCGATCTTACAGGGCTTGTTTTTTTTTCTCTTTAGACCTCTATCTTCCTCTGTATCTGTCTCTCCCCACCTGGCTGTGTGTCTGCAACACGTGACAGTGTGTGTTTCATGTCTGCCCCCGGAGGTGTATCTCGGTTACCTCTGGGGCCAGGTCACAATGGCTAATCCTGTCTTCAGGTGGCTGTTTAGCACACTGAGAGGAGAGCTCGCAGAACCGGAGGTGAGCTCCTGTTACAGGACTCCCTGACCAAGGGTCACCTCTGACACTGTCAGAATACACGCACACGCACACACACACGCGTACGTTGCATCAGATAGGCAACAATGCTTTGTACATGCATAAAATCTGGTACACACACACACACACACACACACCAAAGCTTTCCCACACAGACACTGCAACAAACTTTTGCTCAAACACATTGAGGTTGCTTATCAATCCCAGGTGGCTCAGCCTTCATTTCGTTCCTCCCTTGCGTCCCTTTATCTGCCACATGTACTACTTCTCTTCTAGTCTTTCTGTCTTCTCTCTTTCCCAGATCAGTCAGACTCTTGTTCGCTGTAGGATTCCTTGATATGATCTCCATGAAGACTTGCTCTAGTGGCCATGCGTTCCCTGTCCTGCTCGGCACCTTTAACAGGGACACAGTCAGGTCTCCAGCAAACTCAATGGGGCCCTATCATGTGTGGCTCTGCCTCAGTGTTGTGGTGCGGGGAACTCATTTTTCAGTGGGGGAACGACATCCATCTCAGCAGCCAAATGCTGGCTGTTTCATTAAGTAGCCCATCCAGGCAGACAGATGTGTTCACCACACAGCCATGTTTGCCTATGCAAGAGCGTGTATTAACCCACAATCCTTTGGGGGAGATTAATAGGCTACCAGCCCCTTTCCATTGATTATCTTCATGCCATTTTCCCTTCCTTTCCTGGGCTGGATATTAAAAACTAATGAAGCCTATTGAAAACGGGAACCGCGAGGCTCTTCACGGATCATTTTAGGTTATTTGGACTCAAACAGAGAGGGATCTCTTTAAAGCACAGTTTGAATCGAATTAAGAAAATAAATGCGGAGAGCAGTGCTGGAGAAACGGTGCAAAGAAGGGAATAGAGAGTGTGTGAGTGTAAAAAAAAATAAAAATATGTGTTTAAGAAAAGACAACTCTTCTCTGACACATGGAGCAGATGTTAGCAATTCCAGAGCATAGAAATGCATTCCTAGTGTTGGAACCACGTCCTAATTGCCATAATGGAGGTGGTAAGCGCTGACAGTAATGGAGTTGTGGGTATCCATCCCCAGCAACCTGAATTAGGGGCCACTTGGCAGATCCACTTCAAGATGGCCTTTGTTTTTTCTGTTTTTACCAGGACACCTGAGTCTTTGAACATTCTTAATCTCGTTTTTTTTCTGACAGGCTTGATGTGTAGTGTGTTTAACTTTCCCGCCCCTAATATGGTGTTACACGTAAGCGGCTCTGCAGTGTATTGGGAGAGGGTGGCGTGGGGATGAGGGCACGTGAGATAGATGGATTGGAGAGACCTGGGCGGTGAGTGAGCAAAGAGTTAAAAGCGCCCATGTGATGGGTTCACCTCTGCACCAGGCTTGGTGAAAGGCGGCGGGGTGCTGTAGGGGAAAATGACTTCCTGAGACATTACCATCAATCACCAGACAGGTCAGGCCCCCCAATCCCGCCATCAGGATGGAGAAGAGGAGAGGGGGGATGGGGACGTGGGATTAGACTAGAGGGGGAAAAACAGAGAGGAAGACTGGTTAAAGGCTTGTTGGGGAACAGACTATTAACAATATCTTTCTCTCACTGTCTTGACTGTTTTATGTCTTTCTCTTCCTCGGCCTATCTGTCTCTCTGTGTCTTTCTCTCTTTCTATTTTCCGCTCCCCCATAAAACGACTACCCAGGCATTCAGGAACAGCCCCTGCTGGTCAGAGTCCTCTTCTTGGCTCAATTGCATCATTAATTATTCCGAAGGCAGTAGGCTTGAAGCAAATCTAAAGAGGGGAAGAGAAATGGAGAGGGAGCAAGAGTTAGATGGGGAGATGGGGGACAGCTGTCTAACACCCCCAGTTGGTCTTGCTCTCACTCTCTTTCTTGCTCTGTCTCTTTCTGCAAATGAAGGATGGGAGAGGGGAGGGACTTGGGTTACCTCAGTGAGCGGTTGTGTTACATTCCTGCGAAGGGAAGGAGTAGGGGGGTGGTTCAACGAGTTGTTGAAAAGAACACAGACGCTTGTCAACAGCCTCCGAGCCAGGGAGCCATCATGCCTTGCTTTAGGCCTGGAGGTCAATGACCTTGTGATGCACCCAGATAGAGAGGTAGAGGGGAACAGTGAGAGAGAGAGAGGGAGGGAAAGAGAGCTACAGCAAATCCACCGTACGGTACGTGTCACTGCTTGTCTGTGGCAGAGGTCAGTCAAAAGCCGCAAAAATCTTCAAATCCTTCTCTTTCTCTCTTCACCCATAAAAACGGTGTGTGTGTGTGTGTGTGTGAGCGGCCGGCGATGTGACTGTGGATTAGCTTTCCCCAAAGCACTCGTCGAGTAGAAGGAACAGGAAAGGCAGACAGAGACTGAAAAAGCGACGAGCGCTGGCAGTCGCGGCAAAATGGCCCATTAGATTTAAGGAGTAAAAGTTCATCAGCTTTATTAATGGGAAGGTATATAAATGAAGTATGAATTACCTGACTTTTATGGAGTGGCGAGAGTGAAACTGGAGTGTCTTATGATATAATGTTTTAGTGAGCTGTTCTCAGCGCTCTGATGAACAGGCTGCAGAGAGGAGGAGGAGAAAAAGAGGAAGGAGAGAGAGAGAGACTGAAGTGTGCTGGGGTCCCTTGAGTCCAGCGGTTGGAAGGTTGCCTGATTGTTGCTAACATGCGTAGCTGATCGGGTTAGCCTGGACACAGGGACGTCTGCAACTTCCAGGTTGTCTCTTTGTGTGTCATTAACTAGCATAGTTTATTAATTACCTGAATAACAAAGGACAAATAGCAACGTATCCGATTGTTTTTTCCATCTTCCCCACATACACACACAAGCATGCTACTACGATCAAGCAGGCCTGCAGTTTTACATGCACAAATGTGTTTAGAAGCATGCATGCACACATACTGTATATATAAACACAAGAACACGAGTACACACACACACACATGCCAGACAGACACACACACAAACATGCTCCCCATCATCCTGTAATAAGCGGTAAGCTGAGCTAGCTGATGGTCATCCTCCCATGGGGCTGCTGGGTGGCTGCCAACTTCCTGCCTGCTTTGTCAGTGGATAAAGCCCCTAACAAACGAGAGGGCTGTAGCTAGGCAGGCCAGCCAGGTCGAAGGTCACCTCGGCCCCGGGGCAGGATTGAGCCTAAGAGCACTACAAGGAGAGAGAGAAAGAGGATGGAGGAATGCACTTAAAGATTGGCTGCTATTAACCTGGCCTTAAAGCCATATTCTCTTCTCTTCTCTTCTCTTCTCTTCTCTTCTCTTCTCTTCTCTTCTCTTCTCTTCTCTTCTCTTCTCTTCTCTTCTCGTCATACTGACTCTCCTTTGAGCGCCATTAAGAAAGTGAGAGATCCTGAGGGCATTTGTCTGTCCACACTGTCTCATGCAGCCCAGCCTCTGGGTGTTGAGCAATGACAGGAGAGATATTTCCTTGACTCATACACCCCCTAGATGAAAGGAGAGCTCAAAGGATGTGCACTCCTGAAAGACAAAAATGTTATTCAGCTAAAGAGAGGAGGCACAACAGGTAGGGATGTGTTGACTGATCAGAGTTTGGCTGGCTTTGTTCCATGGAAGTACTTGTGATGTTGGATGAATGCACCCATGTTACCATCAACTATGCTCCCCCGTCTTATTGACAGGGACATGATCTGCAGTATCCGACTGTCATGGGCCTAAGAGAGCATTTTACTGGCAGAGGGTGGAGAACAAATTGAGACAGTGAAGGAAAGGAGGGAAAATCTTTCTTTCCACCCCAGCTGTCCATTCAGAGGGAGAGAAAATTTGACATGGCTGACTTGAACACATTTAGCATCATTAGCAAACAGGAAGTGTCCCCTGCAGCTGTTTTTCAGTGGGGGAGGAGGGTGTTCCTGCCTTCACTGTAATGGACAAATGTTACCCACCATGTTTGACTTTGATTTTTGACCTGAAAACAAAAATTGACATTACAAATGTCCTATGATATCTTCCAAATTGGCTTGACATTCCAGAGCTGGCCCCAGGGGTTTCTTGTTTGTCCTCTCTAAGTGGTTGTGCTCTTGTTGTTGTGTCCTGAGGCTTGCTATTAGAACATACTGGCCTTTCTCTTGAGAATGTGGAGTCTTAAAGAGACATGGGGAGCGATGCAAGGCAAGAGAGGGGAGAGCGCCAAAAGAGGTCTTGGTTGTGTGTATTTGAATACTTATGCTCATTAAGTTAATGCAGAATGAAAGGGAGAACCGTCAAGTGGAAACTCTCAGAAGCTTCTGTTTGAAGAGTGAACAGGCCCCTTTATTTTTTGCTCGCTCCGTCTGTCTCTCAGCAAATTAATCTGTTGCTATTTCAATTGAAGATCAGCCCCACTTTACTTTGACTTAGGAAGTTAAACAAAGTCTAAAGAATACAATAGATAAAGAGGATAAACCTAAAGAGACCCTGTATGTTAATATTAAGTCCTTTTGCCAACAGACTTTATTAAAAGGCTCTAGGTTTTAAGTGGTTTACAGTTTTCTCCTTGGTCCCCCCTGCTTTACCAATAGTTCTTTCTTTAGAGTAGCTTGTCAGTATATTAGACATTGGCTTATAATGAAGTAATGCTGTACTTAAGCAGCATTTATATATATATACATACATATATATGTATATATATATATGTATATTTATTTTTTTAGGTTTAAACGTTATTAAGGTTTTGGTTAATGGTTAGAAATATGCTTGCGTATGTGTGTGTGTGTGTGTGTTTGTGCAAGTAAAATCATTGCATTTTGCAGTGTTTACTTTTCCATGTAAACCAGTGGTGATGTTTATTCAGAGGATTAGTTCATTCACTAGCTGTAGTTTGCACTCTCAGTGACATTATGACTGAGAACAGTCGTAAGTGGCGTACATTTGAGGTTTGCAAATGCAGGCAAGAGTGGGTGGATCTTCACCTTTGTCAAGCTAAACCATCCTCTAATGAGATGCTTATAGGCCTTAAAAAATCACTCACCATGGCAAGATACCAATTACTTAACTCCCTATATGCAAGTGTTTTTATTTCAATAAGATTTGAACATTTAAACTTGTTAAATAGCAGCAAAGGCCTCTGTGGGTAGATGATGATCCTTCGGCTCAGCTATAGTCGTCGCTACAAGATGTTTTAAAGATTTCCTTCAGAGCTCCAGCTAGCATGGCTGTGTGTTGACATCAGGCGAAGAGCAAAGCAGACGAGAACTGGGTGCCCCTGAGCAGGCAGTTACCACAACAAAGCCAAAAGACTGGTCTGAAAAACCAGGCCAAATTCCTGCCCTCTAGGACCTGGCTTAAAGCTTGAGTGGAAACTTTGAAAGAGGGGGATGAGAGGAGAGGAGAGGAGAAGGGAAGAGGTGTAGTGAAGTGGATATGAGAAGAGGCCAGGCGGGTTAGCATGTAGCAAGAAAGGGATGGCTGCTGGGGCCTGTGGAGTACGGCGGGAGAAGGATAGATCAGTGGAAACGAGAGGGAAGCAGAGTCTAAGAGGAGACCAGGCCCCTGCTGTAAGGATGAAGGGATCATATTCCTCCTCTTGAAAGCACCAGGGTAGCCTTGTGGTGGAAAAAGAAGCCATGAACTTGATCTGACGATTAAATAGGCACATCTCTATGGCTGCAGGCCACAAATGAGACCAGGTCCTCGGTGCAGTACACACATGCATGTGCACACACTGTTGGCAAACAAGAATAGTCAATTCTTTATTTGGCTTAATTTCTATGTCATCAATCAACAGTTTTTTTCCAGTTTTACTTTCTTTATTGGATGAAAGTGATATATTTCCATCATTCTTTTATTATACCCAAAATCGTTGTGTAAATGTTCCCCTTAAACAACCCTCCCACTCTGCCTTTTTGTTGGTCGATCCTCTAAGACTGGAGGTGCATTGGGATTGTGTGGGAGTGATTGCTATTTAGCCTCATGGAGCTTGCTACAATCAGATGCCTATATCTCGCATATCCTCCAGGGCTCCTTCCTCATCCTCGTCCTCCATCCACTCCTCCCTCCTCCTGACTCCTCTCACCCACTTTACTGTTACTGTAGCTTGGCAGGCAAGTGGAGCAGTTATGCTGTAGAGCTTCTCTACAACCTTGCACCATCTCCAGTGAACATAAATTAATGGTGTAGAGCAAACAGGCTGCTGGCTCGGGTCCAGGCGCTGGCTTCAGGAGCCCAGCCAACGATTGTTGTGGGGGGCCGTGGCAGCAACAGCAGTAGTAGAACTGCTGTTGCTGCCAACCAACCAACCAGCCAGCCAGCCAGCCAGTCATTCAGTCAGAGGGGCAGACAGACATACTTGGGGCCCTTTTGCTCTATAATAGATGCTGTGGGCCTCACCAGTCTGCCTTGGATTTGCAATCATCAGTGTTTTACTGTCAGAGGGCAGTCTGCTGAGAGCCTTTACACTTGTGAAAGCTCTGGAGTCTGGAGTGAGCGCAGAGGTATGTGCTGAATGCGGTTTGTGTGAGGTGTAGATATGGATGTGCTTTCGTTCGCTGTTATCAGAGGTTGGCATGCAGTGCATGCAGTTTGCAGGTTGGCATCATGTGAGTTCTGTTTATAAGTCGGCCGTATCTGTATCTGCGTGTGCTGATGAGATGGATGCAGAGCAGTGGGGTTGTGTCATGTGATATTCTTGCCTGGTTTCAGACCGGTCCTGTGAAGCAGTAAAAAAAAAAAATTTAGATGGATTGAGATAGCATTGTAATAAAAAGAGAAGCAGATTTTTAGGTAGGTTTAGTTTACACATAAAAAAATATTGACATAACCAGTTCAACATTATTCTAATTTGATACAAATAATTGTTTGTGCTTTATGGTGATGAATTCTAAACACACAACTATTCTTTTTTAATTGACAATTGTCTGTGTATTTGATGTTTGGAGACAGGAGTAATTAACTGTATCCAAATCACGGAATCTGTCAGAAAACTGCAGCGAAAAGCCAGATATCGCCCTGCGCATAGTAAACACTACATGATGGATAGAAAAACTCCAACTGGATTTTATTTGTCATATCTGTTTGATCTCCTAGTAATGCTGCCATGCTTTCAGTCTCACTCTCATTTGTCAAAGACGCCAATTGTAAAATTAATCGTGGCGACTTGATATTTAGAATGTGCCAATCTTAGCAGACTCACCGCAGACTCCATATTAAAATGTCATCCCTATATTTGATTGCCGTCGTTTCTGACAGTGAATATTATTATCACCCTCCAGTCACTTTGATTAAAAACAAATAAGATCCCAATCAGTGTGAGGGAGGCAAATATGAAAAGAAACAATAACGCTTTTAAAACGAGACACACGCTTAATTGCAGCCAACACATTCGAGGTATAACCATGAAAAATAATAATAATTATATGGAATCATGTCTTCGGTTATTGACACCTATTTTATTGTGTAAAGCATATACATGCAGATGATCTACAAAGTCCTCTCAATGAGATGAAATTGCTGTGGCTACATCACACCAATCATCATTAGCAATTCCTTTGTGTTGCCATAGCACTGGGGGTAAACAGCCAATGGCCTGTGATTTCCTGGGAGTCATTAGCATGGAATAGGTTTGCAATCCACTGCAACCTTATGACCTGGCTCTATAACTCATGTCACACACTGATGATGTCATTCATCAATGGGGTCCACCAGCAGGGCTGCTGGTTCAGTGGGTGGAGGGGTGAAGGAGAAGAGCGGGAAATGTGGTGAATGGAACAGCCGGGATAATGATCGGGCTGTGGGATTTGACAACAGCGGCAAATAGGTGTCAGGAGAATATGAAACTGATGTATAGTGAGCTGGATGTTGAAGGAGCAGACAGGAGCCGGCATGGGCCAGAGGTGTGGTGTGCAGTAAGAGTGGTCCAGCAGTGGATGTGGTTATTATTGTATACAGTGAAATGCCAGGCAGGGCTCAGGGGGGGTTTAAGGACCACGCACAGCAGATGATGGAGCTACCTCAGCTTGTAATGTTCAGTAACCACAGGAGCAATTACATCCAGCACTATCAGAGAGCACAGAACCCATCTCACCCTGTAATTTAGCCAGCTGTTGGTTACACATACACACAGCTCCGTTCTCAATGACTAGCAGAATGTGATCCACCTGTGCATGTGACTGCTTTTGCATATTTTTTTTCCTCCTCGGTTTGTGTTGATGTTTGGTCTGTGCTTCTTCCATGTGTGCATCATCAGGAGAGTGCATATTTTCACCGTGAACGAGCTCTAGCATGATTAACAAAGCTGTTTCGATTTGAGGCTGTTGTTGTCCAGACAACAAATTGAAGCTGCTCATTTCAGGCCCTAATTCTTTATAGACCGGCTGTTTTACGTTTTGCGGTCAATCCTCTTTTAAGGATATTGGCCTTGGTGTTTGTAACTGAACATATTGAGCGGATCCAAAGCTAGTGGGGGAGATTATCAATACCATCTTTGATCTTTCGCTGTGTTTGTGTTTCATCCATTAAATAACCATGTCATACTGTCTCCTGAGGGTAGAGAAGGAAGAAACACATTAGAGCAGATTTAGAATTCTGCCTTCCTAATATTTACTCACCAATTCAGCTCACGTTAGCTCTTTACATGTCACTGTTTTTTATTCTTTCTATTCTTATTGGGTGATTTCTGAACATATATATATATATTTTTTTTTTTACTGGGGCAATTAACGTGAAGAGGTTACTCTGAGGTCTAAATAGCTGTTCTTCAATTTCACAGCTCTTGCAGCCGCACCATGGCGGGCTTCTTATTTCTGCATGTGTGTGTGTGTGCGCGTGTCGCCGTCGCCACCACACGCCATTTTCTGCAGTGCTGCGATTTCAGAGCACCTTGCTTTAGGGAAAGCTGCCACAGCAGTGTGTGTGGCCTGCAGTTGCAGACGTAAAACTGTACTATACATATATGTGCATGTCTGTAGACAGGCGAGAGAGGGAGAGGGAGAGAGGGAGAGGGAATTGAGGACAGATGATGAAGGGATGAAGATATGTCACATGCATACATATGCTGTATGTTTATATGTTGGTGGGGCACATGGGCTGTAGTGTTTCATGGGGGCGATGTAGTCTAACACAATGAGACAAGCAGGTGGGGGGGGATGAGTAAGGGCTGAGAGGGGTATGAGTAGAACTAAATAGGATTTTTTTTTTTTTAGTATCGTGTCTATGTGGTCGGAGTAAATCTCCTTACTCAGGGGTTTTGTGTGCGAGAGGGGCTTTAACGTCCCCACTCTCCTTGATGAGACATCTTTCTTGTTAGTTCAAACCATTCATTACGCCGTGGCTGCCGGACAAGCTCTGCCTCTGGCTGGTGTATTTATCACCGGGCTAGAGCGCACGCTCTGGCTGACAGTAGGCGATTGATGACCGGGTCTGGGCCTGAGAGGCTGAGGAAGCCTTAATACAATGTAAATGACCCACTCCCATTTCCAATCTAGGCTGCTCCTCTCCTCACACCTCCTAACCACGTTATCTTTAGCCATGTCTCTGTTTGTATCTGTGTATGTGCCTGTGTGTGTGTGTGTGTGTGTGTGTGTGTGTGTGTGTGTACTTAGGAGTGGGAGGGAGTTTGTGTCGTGTTATATTTGCAAGCATGTTTTGATCATGACCGAGGTCATAGCTCATGTGACAACCCCAAGGAAGCCGACGAGTAAAAACGAGATTGCACTCTTATTCCATGGTGTTGTCCAGAGCAGACATGTTCAAGTTGCACACATGCACATGGGGGGGTGATATAGATGTGCATATCTGTTCTTACACACACACTCACGCTCATCTGTGCATGGACAAACAAAGACACGTGCACGGTAGGTCAGAAATTGGTCTGGCTACACCCAGCCAAGGAAATGTCAGCGCCTGGCAATCAAAAAATGTATTTCTATTCAAGCTTTATCATCTTTCCTTTGTTACTGATTTAGCATATTAAAAGGGACTATGTACACAAGTACAAATCAGATTAATCCCTCTCTGCAGCCAGGACTCATTATTGGTCCAATGTCAGTCTTGTTTGTTATTAATTGAGCACATTCCTCCAACCGTTTTTTTCTTCTTCCCCATCTCACCTTTAATTAAAACCGACTACATTCAGAGAGCAGTGCTATACCGAAAGGAGAAATCTCCCTCTCTGCTGATATGGAACCTCACTTACATCAATTATTTCAGCAGCAAATGAGAAAATAGCTTTTGAGCAACTGTTATCATTTCAATTTAAAACTGAATTCACTTAACATGAACCACGAAGACATGGCCAGCGCCTTCTCAATTAGTCTGGAGACAAAGACGGGGGAGAGTTTTGAGAATGAAGGTATTTCCCTTGAAGGGAAAGAATGTGTGTTAATGGAGCTTGAAAACCACCTGAAAACTCCTGTTCAGGGTTCGGTTTCTGACATTTAAAAGGAATTTGTGCGGTGATTTGCAGGTGTTGCGTCTATTAAGTTTTTCATATGTGCATTTCTGTTTGCACATGCTTGTATTTGTGTGTGTGTGTGGTGTGTGTTCGTGGAACTCTGAGCATGCATGCTCGCTCTGTGTACAGCGGCTGAATTAAACACATAGCGTCTCATTTGTTTTGTGTGCGTGCACCCCGACTCCTAATCTGGCCCTTAAAGACATCTGTCACCAGCGATCACTGTTGTTTTGTCATGCTTCATAGCAGGCCCAGGGGAGCAAGGCAGCCCAAGGTCTGCCATTTATATCAGCCAACGTTCTCTAGATTGGACCTGACACAAATAGTATCATTGCAGCCCCGGTTGCAGAATTACATCTTCAAGTAAAAATCTAAACAAGGCCGTGGAGGAAGATTCCACCGCGTTAGTCCGTGTTCGGCTGCTGCCTATGAAAGAGCCACCACCGGGATGCATGTCGGAGGAAAAGATAAATGTATTTGCAGCAAATCAGCACCCACTCATCCTGTTCCCTGGTGTTATAAAAGGATTCTTAGACACCGTAGTATCCGTGTGGTTTGACGGCGCGTGTGCGAGCGCGTGTGTTCGTGTGCAATGTTTTCATTTGTGTGAGGTGCATATGTTCAGTATGTGCACTGTATGTGTAAGTGTGTGGGTGGGGCAGGAATAGGGAAGGGGGTTATCACAGTTGACAGTTTTGACAAACTTGTTTGACCAGCTCTGACAGGTTTTGCACTAAACTCTCCCTCGCTCGCTTTCTTTCTGTGTGTGGGTGTGTGTGTGTGTGTGTGTGTGTGTGTGTGTGGGTGGACACGTGTAAGCTGTGAATGTGTATACCGTGAAAAGGAGGGGCAGGGTTGGGTGGAGGTCACGAGAAGGTGCAGTCTTGGGTTACACAATACAACAAACACAGGAACATTTTGAATACAAAGTGTACAACGGCTTGGGGGTTTGACATGCAGTATGCTTCATTAGTGTGTCAGAGGCTCATGTGTGTTCTCTGTCTCTGTTTGCTTCCCGCAGCACCCATACCCCTCTGAAGAGCAGAAGAAGCAGCTAGCCCAAGACACAGGCCTCACCATCTTACAAGTAAACAACTGGTGAGTCAAGATTTCCTCTCGCCGTATCTCCACCTCCAGCATCGCTCTGCCTTTCATTTCTCAAAAGCCTTTGCCTCCCTCTCCCCACCAGCTAAGATGGCTAATACTCCTAAAGTGTGAAAACCGTTTATGTGCAGCCCTCCCCATCACGTATAGACCCAGACACACACATGTACACACACAGACAACCTTTGTGACATTATTATGTTTAAGCTACCAGGATGTTCTAGTGTTATCAGCAAACTGTTCTGAGGCTAAGTCAGTGGTGTTTGCGGTTTGATGCACGTGTATTCAGTGGGATTTATTTAAGGGAGAAAGACAGAGATCAAAACCCCCCAGAGCCCCCCACACCCACCCTGTCCCTTCATCCAAAATCAAACCTAGCACTGCCACTGGTGCCCCCACAAAAGGCAAAACAGCCTTCCACCCCCTTTCCCATTTTATACCAGCAATATGGTGGATTAAGGTTTTGGTGGCCTGGCCAGCAGGGCCTTTGTAGATGGCTTAGCACATAACTGGGGGTGGTGGATTAAATAAAATGATCACAGAAGCAAAGAAATGATACAGGAATTACTTATCAAAATACTAGCCCAGGTTTTATCTGCAGCTTAATTTTGTTCAGTGCATTCTCAGGGTGATGTTCAGATTAATTGAACTGACAGCTTCTTTTCAAAATTCCGGCAAGGTATTTGCACGGATTTCAGGTCTTACACAAACTTAATTATATGGAACCCCATTTTATCATTCTAATTCCATGTAGCGGGGGTTCTATTTACAAATGACAAGTCTGTGCCTTTTATTCACAGCTTTCCTTAATATATTTATCAAAGCGGGTTCATTTACAAAGTGCTCTATCTGTTGGGTACAGGCAGGCTGACATTAACGAAAGCTTTTAGGTTTATCAGACTCGCAGCCTGACAAGCCACCCGAGGGTCAATTGATTTTTTGGTTCTGTGATTCATTTTTTCTCTCATTTTTCCTGGATCACAATGAGAAACAAGCCTGGAGAATTAGCCTGGTTTGTCGGGCCTTATCTATCAGCTCCCCTCCACCCCTCATCTCCTCCCCCCTCCATCCTCACTTACTCTCTCTCTCTCTCTCCCTCACCCTTTTGCTTTATTTCCTTCCAGCCAAAGGGAAGTCAAGCTACTTAAATTGGCCACAGGAACTGCTGTTATCAGACTTTAATGCACCCTACAGTGTGGATAGCATTTCAATTACACCAGTAACCAAAGATTAGCCCCCGCTTGCCTGTTTCATGCCTCGTGCCATCGTTTCGGGACGCCACACACCTTACCTACAGGAGCAGAAAATTGAGTTGCCTTGCCTGTGTCATGGTGATTAATGCAGAAATAGTCTGCTAACCTGGGAGGAGAGCGAGCGCGAGAGAAATAGACAGAGACATAGACAGAGATAGATATAGATATAGGACGAGTCCCTGCCTTCCCAGAGGCCATGAAATCCAAGCCCAGCTCTGAAATACCTCAGATCCATTTATAAAGAGGTCTGAAAGAATCTCGCACTGAGTAACATCTTCATGAACCCTGTTTCCACACATACACACACATGCACATAGGTGGTCACTGAGCAGTGTATTAATGTTACACCAGCTGTGTTAACAAAAACACACCAGGAATTGATTTTCACAAATAAAGTCATTAGAGACATTTAGGTCCATGTCTGGCACATTCTGGCTGTTGCCACGGTGCCTGGAAGAGGACAGATGAGTTGAGAGGATGCTGGAGTTTTCTTTCCCCTGTAGCTCGTAGCCAGGCAGGAAGGTGAGTTACAATTAAACGTCTCTTTGTTTCGCTCTTAAATATCAGGCTCCTGTGAGTGTTGATATGCTCCTCACAGGATATGACAAAAGTCTGCCATATGAAATTCCTGTGAAAAAAAAAAAAAAAAAAAAAGCTCATCAAATTCCTGGCCGGCCCCTTGCATTGTTCTGTAGTTCTCTTTGATACATGGCTGCTGCCATGTTACTGGCCAAAGAGAGGGAGAAAGAGAGATAGAGACAGAAGCAGAGGATGAGTGGGGGGGGCAAAGGGAGGGGACGGGCCGCCGTCTTCGGTTTCCAGAGCTCTCCCTCGGGGAAAGGATGTGCTGAATCAGGGCTTTGTCCGCCGGCACAATCACAGCCGTGCAAGGGCACAAGGGTGCTCTGTGTGATAGTCAATAGACAGTGCATCTCGCTCTCTCTCCCCTCTTGCCCCATCGCAACTCCCCGCGGGACCCTACGCCCCCCCCCCCAACTGACGACTCCCTTCGCGTTTACCTGCAGCTCACCTGTACACACGCGAAACAAAACATGCGGACGAGTGACCGCAGCTGGTTTTCGAAAACCCTTTTGTCTCCGTTCCTCCGTCTGATTCTACTGTAAATCTAGTGTATGTCATTAGCGAGCAGCCTCACCTGTTTGCTGCCCACACCCCATTAGCCGTCTGACGTTAATAAGGAACAAAGGAAAAGGTTAAAGTCCACAATCTCACTGTGCTGGTGTTAAGCAGATGAGGAGAAGGACTTGATTATCCTGTTAATCGGTTGCTCTGTGTGCATTAGTGTGTGTGTACGTGCACTCTATTACTAATGGGACACTGTGGCTCACTCTGCACAGAGAGGTTGTGTGTGTACAGTGTGTCGGGACACCATTAGTTGACCATTAGGCGGTGTGTTTGCTCTGCTTACATTTGAGACTGAACCGGCGTCATGTGAACAGAATTGGGGGAGTGGTCCGGACGTGTAATTGCATTTGTTTAAGATTGCGAGAAAAGGTGAGGGCCATGTCACACACGGCGTTCTGGGATAGCAAAGTAGGTGAAACGGCAGACTCAGGCGTCTGTCTCGATGTGAGAAAATCGTTCACAGTTTACAGTATCTGGCAGTATATTTGTCTGCATCAGCAGCTCCTGGTGTCCTGCTATCAGTCTGGGCTAAATGGGGCCTGACCGAATCATTTCATGTCTCAGCGTCAGAGCCGGCACGACGTGCCCTCGCTCACTGCCATAAACACACGCGCCAACTATCCTGCTGTTATTTACCACGGCGGCAGCAATGGTGCACGCTCACACGCACGCGGGGTTATTACACGGGCCTGAGAGATGACGCCGATGACAGATGCCTGACAGAAACGGTATCTAAAAAAAGGAAGGAAATCGTCCCCTCATTATTCCCTCATCTCACAGGCAGCCAGTTGGTCATTTCCATGGCAGACAGCGAGAGAGAGAGAGAGAGAGAGAGAGAGAGCGAGGCAGAGTGAGGCAGAGCGAGTTGGAGAGCGAACATGTCAGTTCTTGGCATCTCTGATGAGTGAATGCTGTGCCACTGGAGCACTAATAACAATAAAGAGGGCACTAAGCCACACTCTATTTTTACTTCTCTGCCTCCTCTCTCCAGCCCAGGGGGCAATACATGCACACACACACACACACACACACAGAGAGAGAGAGGCTCTAATTAGCGGCAGAAAGGAATACAATGAGTGAGTTATTAAGACGTAGGGGCGGATCGCAGCCAACCTTTGCCCCCTGTCAGATCACAGGTCACATGATAAGGGAAGGATATCCGCCAGACGACGGCGCCAAGCAGCCTGTGCCCACTGAGGAGATGAAATAGGCTCAATCTCTCCAGCCATGCAGGGCAGGGCATGGTGCACTGATTGTGTTTGGTTTTATCTCTCTTTTGAGAATCCTCTCACCACAAGGACAAACTCCACTAATAATAGACGATCGCCGCGTCACACCGTACGTCCATGTTTACGTTTGGGTTTCTGACATTTAATCCCGGGTTAGTCTGAAAATACGAGAGTACCGTGCCGTGTCAGTTTCCCATGTCATGTAGCTTGGAAACTAGATGATAACTAAACTATGTAGATAAATCAGAGCTACCAAGAGAGTTGAACTACACTAAAAAAAAGACTTACCTGTCATCATCCCTTTATAACCTTCACCTTTCTGTGTAGAATCTCCACACAGATGCATTGTGGGAGATTTCTTTGGGTCGCCAAAAATAAATAAATCAGCAGATTTCGGTCCAGCCCTTTTACATTCACGTGTTTATGTTTTACATGACATGCATAAATTTGAGTTGTGACAAATCGCTTTAAAACTGTCACAAATTCAACTAACGATAGTTTCGTTGTGAGTCCGATTCCTCCGCTAGTCTACATGCCGATGTGTCCTTGGGCAAGACACTTCAGCACTGGCTTAGGGTTAGTGTAAAGCAGCTTTGAGTGCTGTATGATATACAGACCATTTACCATTTTTAAGTTACGGAAAACACTGCTTTATACTGAGTATGTGCCCCATTCTTTTGCACATTCACGTCTTTTCTACCTTACTCCTCGACGTACAGTAAAATCTGTGAAATGTTATTAATGGTGAAGCACATTTGTTTGTATTGTCCGGGAACAAAAGCCAAGGCTAAATCAGTTCCTCCACTTAGCGAAAACATTTTCCATCCCTCGTTCTCAGGCCAACGAGACACATAGAAACACTGGCTTTCATGATATTTTTATGATCCTCTGGTTTGGCGGGCGGGCCCGTTATTAAATGCAAAATAATAACTAATATTTTCCAAATGTAACATATAAATCTATGAAACTGGCACAGCTGCCTCTGTTTTTTCCACATTCCTTATAAGTATTTAAGTCTTATATGAATCTCACACAGAGGCTTTTGAGGTCCCTTTCCCCTCACTCCCTACTCTGCTTTGTATCACTGCCAATTTCTCTACTTCTCCGCCACCTTGGTGGGCTAGTTGACTAAAGTTGCTGGTTATCTGTTTAACTTTGACCCAGATGGAACTGTCAGGCCTTTTTTTGGCTGCAACCAGGGACTCCCGGCAGTGGCCATCTTATGCCCCAGGCTTTCTAAATATACAGCTGGAGTGTGGAGAGGTTGTGGCTGTGTTTGTATGTGTATCTCTTTAGTGTGTGTGTGCAAGCAGAAGTGTATATGTGTATCTGACGGAAGGAGAGAGAGGGACTATCAAGGCGCTGCCAACACAGGCATCATGATCCCTCTCATTTAGGGACCGCTAATTGGCAGTTAATTAGCAGAATTGACTCTGTTGTCAGATCCCAAGTGCCAGCCCCCCTACCAACACCCCCTGCCCACTAAGTTCATTTGATCTGGCTGGCTTTCATGATGCTGTAATAATAATCCAATTGTATCTGTTTTAGAGCACAAACCACATTGGGAAAAAACATATTTTCATTATTGGCAGAGTGAAAGACGCCCCTGTTGTAGTTGGTTTCGTTTTGTTTTTCAATTTGTTCAGCGGTTGTTACAGATCCAAATTTCTCTTTGCGGTGGAATTTAGACACATGCTGCACTCACGGGCTTAAGCCATGGGAGTCTTAAACAGCTGATGCTAATGTGTGCCGCTGCGTTTATGTGCGCACTCGCGGAATATGGTCTGTGTTTGAGTACATGGGCCCGCTGGAAATGTTCAGCGGGCACCACTCCCACTTTATCGGGCACTTGGGGCACATTGGGTCATAGCGTGGCATGGACACCCACCGTGGCCATTGAGCAGCCCACTGCCCACCTCTGTGTCAGTCTCCAGTTATGAAAAACAGGTGGTGCTTTAAAAGAAAGAAAAAAAAAAAACAGGCACAACCAGGCAGTCGTGCGCAAAAATGAATTCTATTTGACTTGTTTTCCTATTTCAAGCTCAAGACTCTCCAAGGCTGTGGAATTCTCCCAGCAAAGACGGCAGGCAAGGAGAACGAAGCCAGACGAGGCAAGGAGCTGAAAGAGGCATTACAGAGAGAGTATTAGAGAGAGAGAGAGAGATGGGAGGAGGGAGGTCTTTGTACTTCTCTGCTCCTTTTGGCTCTTTTATTCCTCAACGGCTTGGTTTTATTGGTGGGTCGTTTAATAACAAGGGCTCTGCGTTTGAAATGAAGTCGAGCTGCCTTTGCATTGTAGAACCTCCTCTTTTATTTTAGATGGTAGATGGTAATTTCTGTACTAGAGGTTAGAACTCAGACGGTGAGAATGTGGGAGAGAATTCAAGGAGAATAGAAGGAAGGTGGGGGGGAAGTAGGTTAATTTATTTCATTTGCAGGAAGAGAGAAAACGTAATAAGAAAAAAAAGGTTGGTGATAGTGGGGAAGAAAGAGTAGGATGCTGTTGTCATGATCGTGCAGCTTAATGCATACGGGCAGCCTCAGTAAGCCTGCCAGAATCTCCCTGTGCCTGAGGCCATCTGTGAGCAGAATAGCAATTTTATTACTTTGTCATTAAACCAATTTCACAGCAGTATTGTTTGTTAATGAGCAGCCGCAAACGAGCGAAGATGTCACATTCTAGAATAGCAGCAAGATTTGTGACCCCAGCTCTCCTCTGTTTCTTTCTCCCAACCTGTGCCTCATTCTTATTCCTTTGCTCTTTTTTTTTTTTCCATCGCCTCGTTCCCTCTCATCCGTACTGCCATCCCTGCTCTCTCTCAGCCATCCTCCCGTCTTGCTTATCCCTCCCTTCATCCCCCGTTATAGGGGTCCCTGGCTCATAAAAGTGGAAACGGCAGAAAGATAAAATGCAAAGTCTATACAGTCAAGTCTCTGTTTATGAGCTTCCATTTGCCTTTAGAGCTCATTGGGACGAATGGTTTCTCCATGGGCTTTCAGGGTGTGCAGCTGGAGAGCCTGGGATATTGGCCTGCTTTTTTAGCTCTCAAGCCTAACTTGGGTGCCAAGGGCAAGAGCCAGCAGAGGAACTAAGCACCTGAATAGATGCATAGGTCATTTGGATTGTATGCAAGGTGATGTCATGCATTTTTCTGATTTTGAGTACCAGATCATGGCTTTTCCTTTTTAGTTTGCACAGTTTTAGGAACGGTCTGACTTCAAGACTTGTTCTGAGTGGTTTTCTTTTACAAAGAAAAGCCACGTGATTCAGCTGCTGTGGTGCTATATGTGTTTTTACGGCTAGGTACTCTACTTGTGTTTTTACTCTGGAGGTCAGGTGACACAAATTCTTGGTCTTTTTGTGGCTTATGACAGAGAGAGAGGGAGTTTGAATGTGGGGCCCCCAGAGGATCACACAACCTGACAGACTAGATTTGGAATAATTAGTTGATCTGCTAAAGAAGATAGCCTAGCCCCCTAGCCTGAGGAGCTGTGTGTGTGTGTGTGTGTGTGTGTTAGCCACAGGCTGCTGCCGTGTCCCTTGGTGGTGGTGATGTGTTTCGGATGGCTGAATGTTGTGTATGTGTTTGTGTGCATTGTGCATGTGTTTGAAAGCAGAGGTGAGAGTGTGTGTGTGTGTGGGGGGCTAAAAGGGATAAAGGTGACCAGGTGTAACAGAATGGCCTGGAGGGTATAAGTGTGTAAGTGTGTGTGTGTGTTTTGGAGCAAGAGAGGACAGGAGCTCTGTCTTTGCTGAGCTCTTTAAACTCTGTGAACCTCCACAAGGTATTTTCTCTCTGTCCAGGCATGCTCTTCCTCTCACTCCTTCTCTGGCGCTCTGTTTTTCTTTACCTTCGCCTTTCACACTTTGCACTTCCCTCTCTCTCTGACTTATGGATATACAGTAACAGCGTGTATACAGGCACGCTCGTTTATCTTTGCTTTTGGGTGGTGTCACGTTCGAAATGTCCCCCCTCTGACACCTTTCCTTTAAGACACATTGCAAGTGAACGTCTCTGGGTATGAATAGAGGAGAGTTGTAATCACATCCTCGGCACTGCTGCCATGTATTATAATTACCTGTTGTGTGTGTGTGTGTGTGTGTACTTTCTGAAGCAGTGATTCATGGCCCGCTGCCCTCTGTGGCTTTGAGGTGCAGGCCAATAAGCCCATCATGGAAGACCCTATAAATCAATATAGCCCTTTGTTTGTTTAAGCCATGCTCTGCCCCAGTTCAGGCCTGTTATGGATGAGATATCAGTCGACTCGTTGCCAAGCAGAGAGGAGGGAGGGAGCGAGCAGGAGGGAAGGCATCACAGGATCTCTCCGCAAAAACAATCCAATCTTAATTGGAACATTGCCCAAAATCCTGCAGATATAAAACCCCAGCAATTTGCAAATTTTGGAGGTGGCGAGACATAAATTAAACGGCGCGCGGAGACACACGTGTATGCACTTTGATGGAGTTATCAGATGTAGCTGGAGGAATTAGCCACGATTAGCCAACAGTATTACATGCATAACAAGATGCAGAGATACAGCCAGAGAAAGGAAGGAGGAAGACAATGAGGAGTATATTATCCTAATCTAGGGTTTCTCTCTCTCTCTCTCCAGCCTTATGAATATTTATTCCTCCCATTACGGATGATGATGTTTCAATTGAGCATGTGTGTAAGGGAGGGAGGGGAGGTGGTGGAATGCCTTTTCCCTAGTGGGGGTAGAGGGCGTCTGCCTGTAGCCCCCTGAAGACATGTCTATGTTATCATCTTCTTGTTATAATGTAAGAGGAACTCTTTTCAGCTTTCTCCAAAGTACAGTAGAAAAAAAAAAAAGCACCTGCCATTTGATAAAAAGTTCAACTTTCTTTGCTCTCAAATTTTAATGTACATCTCATGTAACAAAACAACCTATGAAAATAAAACTTTATTAGAATTTTCACTCATTTCCACACTTGGCTTTTGCGAGACACAGATATTGTTTTATTTGTTTAAGGCTGTCACAGTCAAAGGAGGCCAGTCAAAGGCACGGGGCTCCCTTCAGGCCACCAGACACATCAGGAGTCCCTGTGGTCTGTTCCCCAGTGTTACTGCAGCCTCTGCCAGCAGACCCTTCCACAACTGCTATTTATATCACTAGTCTGCCGCTGGGCTTTTTAGCCCCAAACGCTGCTTTTGACCGGGGCCTGCACACACTGTTGTTTTGTTTTGTTTTTTTCTTTGCTTGTGTGTCTGCACTTATGTACGTCAAAGCAATTACGTGCAATTGAATCTCAGGTCAATTATTCAGTAGGGAGTGCAGAGGCAAGCTCCTAGCAGTTGACCAGCGTCTCGCGGTCACTTATACGCGTTCGATTTTGAAAAACACGCTCATGTATGGTGGAAATAGTCCCACGCATGGCAAAGACAAAGTGGTGGGAAGATGATGATGACACACTGGTGGAAGGGAGAATCCCTTTTTCCGTGCGCACACACCCATGTCTGGCTCTTCAAGACTGCAAGTGCAGCGGCACCTAAACTCTGGCATTAGAGAATCTTGGCAGTCTATATCCACCTGGTTTAGGTGTCACTTTTTAATTGCTCAAACTGCTGTGCATTTTCACTGCCCTACATTCACGGTTAATAGTAGAGCAGTCTGAGAAGAAAAAAAAGTAAGAAAGAGAGAGAGAAAGAGCGCATGTGCATGTGTGTGTATATACAGTTTTTGGGGGTGAAATCGGGGCACACTCCCTGTACCACCTCCTGTTGGCTCCGCTTTTTGACTTCTCTCTAACACATTTGAGATTCAGTAAGTTCTCAAGCCATGTGTGTGTGTTGCACAAGGATGTAACTGTTGAAGCCCCTCTTGATAGGCCCCCGCTTCTTCTCTTTGAGCTGAAACCCATTATAGTCTTATAAAAGAGGGAGAAGAGAGACGTTTGATATGGAGCAAAGGAAACAGATTGGCCTTATTTCCTGCCTGGCTGCTGCGATGCAGACACTTGTGTTGCCTAGACGATGCAGGCAATTGACACTCAATTTTGTTTGAAATATCACGCCTCTATCATGTCATTATCAGCTTCCCCTGGTAATCCACAAAGCCGCCCTGTTTGATATCTGACAATAAGGGGGAGTCACAGAGTCGCGGAATCTCTCACTCGATTACCAGGCAGAGAGGGGGGAAACCGGGTTGAGAATGAAAGGGGAGCACTCGACGATAGAGCGAGAGACAAAGAGAGGGTGAAAGAAATAGAGATGGAGAGATAGACAGAGAGGCTAAAAAGTCACACATTTTGTAAGATAGTAGGGAGAAGTGGATGGAAACGACGATTGTACCTGATTCTCCCTGCAGAGACTTACAAAGGAGCCCAGCGCGGCTGCTACTGTGGGAAAAAGGGGAATCTGGGCCTTAGGGGTGGCACTCAAAAAAATGGGGTGATCTTGTGAGTGCACCAGCTCCTCTTAGGAGGGATGATGGGTTGGCTGGGGTGATGATAGTGCTGTAGTTCATCTGTCTTATATTCCCCCCCTCCTCTCTCTCCCGTGCCAGCCCTGCATAAAAGCAGGAGGCCCACTCCCATCCAAAAAGGTAGGAAGTTGGCGTATGAGCAATGAGCGTTACCTTCCAGCGCTCGCGACCTCTGTCTTGCGCTATGTGGTGGAGCCTTTGACAGAGGCTAATATTGACATGCACTGGATGTTTTCATACACTCTTCAAACAGTGGAGAACACAGCTGTCGGTCCCTGAGCTCCTGGGCAGGCGGAGAATACCTTTTGTGCTCTTATTCACATTAATAAAGTGTTATCGTAGGGGAAGGGGTGCAAAAGTATAAGGGAAAAGGGGTCCTGCTAACAAGAGAGATGTGGACGTGCTCTTCCTGTAAACCCCCTCAGTGATGACAGTCAACAACAAGGACAGTGGTGGCAGCCTCTGATGGGAGGAAGGTTAATGAAGGGAAATATTAGAAGGTCGTCTGCAAGAGAGGGGAAGAAGCGATGATTCCACTTTGTCTCCTAACATCAGAAAGCTGGTAGAGCTAGTGCAGGTTAGCCATGCTGGGTTGCTACAATAAGGTCTCTTTCATACAGGTGTGTTGACGCCTGGGGCAGCCTTGGCCTCGATCCATTCCATTCACCCCGGCTGATTTGAACAATAACTATCATATCCCTTAAAAGAAAAGGGAGGGTGAAGCGTCAAGGAGGAGATGTCTGAGAGCTGTGTCGGGGCCAAGTAAAACCCCCACTGCTGTTGTCAGTGCTTGTTGATGTTGTAGGGAAGAAAAAAATGGGCAAGTTTTTTTTTTTTGTTTTTTTCTTCATGCCCACCAGCCCCCTCCACAATTTTCACTCTTCTCTTTTCTTTCCCTCCACTTCTCCGCTGGATTTAGTGTTTTTGTGCCGTAGGACAGAGTGTGCTGAGGAGACAGAGGAACAAAGTGCTGCTGTGTGGAGCAGCAGCTGCTGCTTGCCGGATCAAAGGGGCAACAAACGTGGTCTTCCTGGCCCAATGCTGTTCTGGAGGTGTTTGACGGACAGTCAGCAGCTGAGGCTGCACAGCCCGCCATGCAGGGGTCAGGCTGCTGGACTGCAAGGCCCTGGGGTGACATGCCCTCACTGGACAGGGGGAAAAGGGGAGAAGGCTTTAGATAGGAGGGTAAATAGGGAGAGAATGTCTATTTTTGTTTCTTTTGTTGTTTTGTTGCTGATCTAGTTCACAGAGTCAGTATATTAAGATATTTATGTATTTGTGACGGGCTATCGAGTTCTCGCGTGCACAGGTGGTGCACGGTCAGTAGCTGTAGCTTGATTTTTAAGGGTAGCATCATCATGAGAACAGCATTTATTTCACTCCACACTGCAGTATTCCACCTCTTTGGTGCTGACAGAAAACCAGATCGAGTAAAGAGAGAGAGAGAGACAGAGAGCAAAGCATGCCGCAGTGCTATTGATTTATTTTAATTAGCTGCTCGTTAAATCGTGTCAGTTTGCAACACAAATATATAATTCTTTGTCTGATTTTCCCACTCGAGTCTTAATGACTCGTACTCCCTGGGTTTCAGTGTAGGAATGACTTCTGCAGCTCGACCGACGGAGTGCAATGCAAATGTTACTCATATATGGCTGTTGGGGGGGGGGGGGCTGGGGGAAAGGGGTGGGGGTGCCGCAAAAGGGCAATGAGTGGAGTAATAAAAAGGGAAAGAAAAACAGGTCAGTGAAAGTCCATGGAGGAGAGGTGAAACAGTGCCCCTTTGAGAGGCAGACAAAAGAGTGCGGAGGGGGTAAAGAGGCAGTGTGGATGAGAGGAGGGAGTGAAGGAAAGAGTGAGAGAGAGAGGGAGGTAAAAACTATGTAAACACAGTGGCTGCCCTGAACGTGGGCCCTCTCTGACGTCCCCCACACACACACCCACACCCACTCACCCGAAAAAAAAAACGATCCTGCATCGCTCCGTTTAACATCTGCACTAAATCAAACGCAGGGGTGAGGTAATGTTCGCGCAGCTTATGTCTGTCGACTCCTGTTTTAACTTAAAGAAGGGAAGGAGGGACAGAAAAAGGGAAACTCTGCGTCCGATAAAGACGAGCCGGAGGAGGAAGCGTCCTCGTTCCTATGCCCTCTTTGTCCTTTATCTCCATCCTGGGAGAGCAGGGGCCTGTCAAAAGCTCCTTTGTGATAGTTTATGATAAACCAACAGATAATGTAGGTTCAGTCTGGTGGCAAGCCATGTATAAACTGTGACATGGGGCCTGTTAGGACCATGTGAGCTGATTCAATCAGTGTTGTTGACACTACAGTAGATCAGTGTTGGAGGTTCAGTAGTCAGACTGCCCCAGTGTCCGACCGAACCATAATTAGTGTTTGCTTATACTAAACACAGCCTCATCACGGGGTCAATTTGCATGCACTTCCTGGTCATGGGACGTCCAACAAGTGTCTTTGCTCTCCTCCGTCTGAGGATCAAACTAAAGCCGTGCGTCTTTGATAGCAGTGAGTTGTGACTCAATCACCGTGGGTTTGGAATCTTTATTTCGGTCTGAAGCGGAAGTATGGAAGCAATGAGCTTTAATAGGAACCAGAGGACAGTCATGTTTGCAAACAGCGCACGGGGATTGAGTTCAGCGCGCTCTCGTTCAGATTGTGTTGCATCTAATATTCCAGTAAAGAAAGACAGAGCCAGAGGAATTTGACTGACAAACAGGAACCTGGCATATGAGCTATTAAGAAATGGGCATGTGGAGGTCAGCCATGAAGTCATCGATTCCTGTCAACGATACCTGTGTCATAAACTCAAAGCCGCCCCCTGTCTTTGAGTTTGCTCTACATTTGGAACAACCTTATTTCCTCGCAGAACACTTGATTAAGACGTCATTTCTTAGTTGTTCAAAGTTAAAACTTGTCAAACAAGCACAACCTGACAACCGGATTGGCTGAGCTCCTCTCAGATCTCCTCAGCAATTGGCCAGTCAAGCGACAAGACTTTCTCCCTCACACTCTCTCTTGGCCGCGCTCCAGGGTAGGGTGGTTTGGCATGACAATCTTTTCCCAGAGAAGGAATGCTGACAACAGCAGTAAGTTACCAGGTGTGGCTGCAAGTCAGTTAACCAGAAACGAGTCCTTTATGACAGATCCAGATGAAAAAAAAAAACAAAATGGAACGAATACAAGCACTGAGTCATACAGTTTGATATTCTGTGACTTAAACTTCCAACTCTCGCTAACCTTTCTCAGTATTTGTCATAAAATTGAAGGACGGCCCTAAGTAAAATAGAGGCACATGTTATGTTATAGGATTATGTAAGTTTTCCTATTAGATTTACATCCACTTTCCTGTGTCACACTTCAATGCAGTAAAGCATAACATTGTATGCTTGGCAGGGGTATTTAACACCCAAGCCCCCCCCCGCCCCGTATGGGCAGATATAAGTAACCAGGGATGCCATGTCAATCCAGCCAAGTGTAGACCGTGTGTCAAGTGGAGTCCTGCTGCTCTGGCACCATCATTCATATGGGCCTGTTACTCTGCGCTGTGACATGCACAGTCTGAGAAATACTCCGATATTTTAGCTTACACCACTCTCCACTTATTGTGTCTACTCGTCCACTTGTGCCAAGACATCAGCAGGTCGTGTTCCTGAAGGCCAATTGGCAATAGTGTGTGAAGAGATTGCTGACACACACACACACATATTGATTGACACGTGCATAAACGTTCACATGCACATTCCAAAGTACGCTCAGCAATGCAAGCTGCCTCCGAGTAACCAGTCGCCTACATTAAACAGCGGTGGATCGCTGCCCCCACCGGCCCACTTTCTCCTGGAGTAATACACAACACATTCCGTGCTGTATCCCGAGGAATGACCTCCACGTGACCCCCTCACCTTGCCTTTAATTATTTGTTTGAAGACAGCGTGGAGTTCCCATGCTGAGAGGTTCTCTGTGTGTTCTCTGTGCGTGTGTGTGTGTGTGTGTGCGTTGGTCTTTCTGTGCTCTAACATTTAGCAGAGGCAGGCCATAATAAGCTAGACCACCAGATGTAGATAATAAAACATGGGCTTTGGGTTGGAGGTTTTTTTTTTTTTTTTAGCTAGTGTCCCCTGTGAGCCCCCGTGTGTTCTGGTTAGCCTACGGACACACTGGCGGTGGTTGTGGTGATGTCAATGGTGTCGATGTGTAGATTTACAGTGCGCACGTATGTTTTAGTGAGTGGTTGGGAATTCCGAATCCCTGTGGTCAACCTCTGTTTCTCTCTCAGGACCTTGGGTCCTCAGATCCATCCATCTATCTGTCCATCTTTAGCTGACTGGCCTCCATCTCTGGAGGATTCCTGGTTTTGTTGTTCTAAGCACACTCCATTAGCAGCTCACGGGTCGAGGGAAAACACTGTTATCAGGCCCGACTCTGATAATCTCAATTGGCTTTACTCAAACTGATAAAAGGTGGTCTAAGGCCACTGCAAGAGGAGCCCTTGGTCATCCCTCACTCCCTCCAGTGCACAGCATCGCCTCCCTGGTTACTGTGGCAACTTGTTTAGTGTACAAAAACAGAGCTTTTGTGCGTGCGTGAGGGTGCAATACGATGATCTCCTGCCAGAAGGGAAATGTTGGCAAGAAAGTAGGTCCATGTTTGAAGTGGCTTGTAGAGAAAATATTTGCATATCTGTTGGTCTCCATTGCTTTCATACTAAGAATTTCAACGATAGCTTAAAATTTGTCTTTGTATCATCCGTGAAAAACAAAGACGACGACTTTTTAAAGCTTGGAAGAATGAAAAAGTAACACAGCGTACATGGAGGATTACCTCTGCACTCGCTGGAAACGAGAAGGGCAAATTTACCACCTGCCAAGAATATGCCAAACATTATGTGTTTATGGTTATGTCTCAGAATAGGTAAAGAATACACATGGTTGTGATTTCCAGTCCCTCGGTGTGTCCACGGAGGGAGAAAGCGGGACGTGCACGTCTTTCGAAAGGTCTCGCTGTTTACTTGTTCAGCTGGTTTTGATACAGGTGGCGTGTTTCTGTCTTAAGCACAGCAGGTATTCCTGTTTGCGTCGATGGATGTTTGGTCCCTTTTGAATAATAACAAATTCAATTTAAATGTTCCTTTAAATTACAAAATCATGCATCACACTCTGAGTCTGTCATTTGCCCTCCTCGCCTCTCTCTCTTCTTCCTCCTCCACTCTCCCTTATCCTCGTATATGGATGTGTTTCATCTTTTTCTCTCCAGGGGCCAGTGGCACCCCTGCGTAGCTGCACTCTGGATGCCCCCCCTGGAAAATGAGCACCATGTCTCCCTTTTCCCCAACCCGTGCATTTTGTACGTTTAACCATGTCACTTTGAGCTGGGAAGATTACAGGCATTTAAGTTCATTGGAGAAAGTAAGGGCAGGTATCAGGGCTTCATGGGGGATTAGGAACCCAAATTGGTTCCAGCTCTCCCTGCCTCCTAATGACCAGTTCTTTAGCCATACTGATGGTGCCGTGGCTTGTACATTAGGACGGGCGGTGGGGCCTTTTTTTTCCTCTCGCTCTCTCTTCTGCATTTTTGGAACCAGCAAAGGACTCCATGCTGGACAGCTCCACATGATTTCAAACCCCTCTTTAATATCAACCACATGGTGGTACCTGTAGTCATAAGTCCATGCTCTGATGTTAGTATGGGAACATGGCTCAGAGAAACGGCAAGTGGGGGGGAAAAAAAAGATGGAGGAAGAAAGGTGGAGAGTTTGTTTGACCTAAGGGTCCAGCTGGCATTTGAGCCATTCCGCTCCGAGTTAAAAAAGGTCGCCCCTGGCTGGCAGTCACCTCCAAATGACCTCTGGCTCTACACTGGAAAAGCCACAGGAGCAAGGCTGGCTGGGGAGGCTTTGTGGAGCTGCACTTATTCGCTGCTGTGGTGGTGATAAAACTTCAGACAGCTTAATTGATGGGCTTGCTGACATAACAATACCTTGTGAAAGCACGGAGTGGCCCAGGCCTGGTCCTCATTTCTAGACAGCTGGAAGGGGAGCAGAGCCCCCTACAATGCAGCCAGAGAGGGGGTCCCACAGAGGGGAATGGTGGTGTTGCTGTGTTTGGGGGTGGGGGGGGCGGTAGAGTGATGGAGTAATGAAAGAAACCATTTGTATCGAGCACATTACTAACTTGAAGCTTGCTTTGAAATGTCAGAGCTCCAGAAATAACATTGTTTTGGAGGAAGAACCAGAGACAGGATACTGTACACGAGGTGTAAAAGCCTGTGTGTGATGTGTGCAACAGACCTCGAGAGCAACTATTAAAGACAGAGGGAGAGAGGGATGTGCCATGATGAGGGTTCTTCTGTGCCCAAGCTGCACTTAATACTTGAGGAATGTCTCCCCGGTGCCCATAGCAACCAAACGTAATCAAAAGCTTTATTAAAAGAGGGGGGAATAGATCATAAGGAACATTAAAAGTATCCCTCACTGGGTTCCCAAGTCAGCACACAATTGCCCTTTTGTTTGTTGCTGTTTTGTTGTGAGCGCCTCGCTCAAAGACCCGGTGGCTAATGTTGCCATTAAGTCATGCAAAACTGTTTTGTCTTTGTAGTAGCTTGTGATGAATCTTCCCGGGTGTGAATGCAGGGTGATTTAATGTTTGTTTTCCCCTCTTCTCTCTGTTTTTCTCTCCTCTCCCCTCTCTGCCAGGTTCATAAATGCCAGAAGAAGAATAGTACAGCCTATGATCGACCAGTCAAATCGAGCAGGTAAAAACACTCAAATAAAAGAACAACCCAGCCAACGTGGAGTTTTGCTTCTCCTCTTCTTTTCTTTCCTCGGCATGAAAACAGCTTTTTCAAATCCTTTGTTGGCATGCACATGTTTTTTTATAAATCATTACCCTACATTTACACAAATCCTGCCTCTTTCTCTTCCTCCCTTCATCCCTCTTTCAATTTTCTCAATGAGATGTGTTCAGCAGTGAGGCAGGCCGTCTACTGATTGACTCTAATTGGAGATTTCCCAGTCTAAGTGGAGAAAGAGGTGTATTAGCGCTCAATCTGTGAATTACTAATTGGACACAAGAGGAGCACCAGAAATGCTAATACCAATTTATGAATTTTTTATTTATTTTTTGGTGGGGCTGTTTTGTTTTTATTTTTTTTTATTTTTAGAAAAATTGATTGCCACTTTTATCTTTTACATCATCGCAGATCATCGGATAAATGATTCCCTATTATTATAATAATAATAATGATAATCAGAGTGATTTAGCAGCTGTGGGATTATCTACACATTCAGATTGCATGCATGTTTATGCTGTGTCTTTAACGGCCGGCGATGTGACTTGGTGAAATTCTTCTCAGCCTGTCAAACTGCATGCTTTCTTGTCTCAGTTGCAGAACAATGTAACTCCTGTGAGTGGTTTTGAATGACACTGGCTGTGTGTGTGTGTGTGTGTGTGTGTGTGTGTGTGTGTGTGTGTGTGTGTGTGTGTGTGTGAGCTTGCATGAGGACCTACTGTATTGGTGTTTGCATGCCACACGTCAGTCAACGGTCCACAAACATGAGCACAATGTCTTACAGAATGTTTGGGCTGGAGCTGGGACAATTGCTGATTGTCTGGTGTGTTTTCTCTTCTTCTTCCTCCCCCCCCTCCCTTTTTCATGTCCACGTTTTGACTACAATCAGGTTTTCTTCTTGATCCTTCAGTGAGCCAAGGAGCAGCATACAGTCCAGAGGGCCAGCCAATGGGCAGCTTCGTGCTAGATGGTCAGCAACACATGGGGATCCGACCAGCCGGTGAGTGCGAGCACCTCGCCCTCGCCTCGTCTCCCTTTGTCACGCCCGCTTTACCAAACACCACTTTCACCCTCCTTTTATCATCACGCTGATCAACACTGATCCTCCTGTCTGCAGCATGAGATTTAGTCACCTCTGCAAAGAGCAGGGTCCACCAAAGTCGGCCAAAAACCTCAACCCAACACTAACACAACCACACTAACGCCTCTCTTGGAAGGTCCTCTGACCGTTACCCAGGCTGTCTGCCGCTTGTGTTGCTTGTTTGCTTCTCTAATCTAACACATGTGGAGAAATCCCTCGTAAGAGGCGATGCAAAAAGCTAAAACACGACTGCCACTCCTTCACGGTTTCCTCTTCCCACCATTTCTCATCCAACACTAACCAACTTCATCCTCTCTCTGAACGTGGCTCTCCTCTGACCTCTCTGTGATTCAAACTTCTGCTGACCCCCTTTTCTGGCATTTATCTCTTCTTTCTAGGGCCTATGAGTGGAATGGGGATGAATATGGGCATGGATGGGCAATGGCACTACATGTAACCTCCATCTTGTAAAGCAAAACGCAAAGAAAAAGGGGGAAGTAAGTACTGGGCTCTTTTCCTTGCATTTTACACTTTGGGGCTGTGTGTGTTATTTATTTTTCCCACCCATGATTCTCCTTTCTCTTCACCAACTCTACCGCTTCTTACCCTGGTCGCTATGTTCCAGCAGAGCCGCGGCTCCCCAGCATCAACAGTTATGAGCTAACATGCAGGGCTGTTTTCATGAGATTCTTTTGAGGAGGGGGGGTGCGGTCGCTAAGGATGAATTGAAGTCTTGGGAAAAAGGGGAGGGGTGAGGGGAGAGACCGTCCTGGGACAGAGAGGACCCGAATTGTGGCGCCAGACAACGGGAGCAACAACATGGCATGCACAAATTTATTTATCACAACAGCGCCATCACTCTCCGCCCGTCCTGGACAGCAAATGCAAATGTTGGACATTTAGGGAAAAAATAACATCTCCTGGGGTTGGGGCTGACGGGGAGAAATTAAGCAGGCTCCAGTGAAGCGATAAAGAAGGAGAAGTGAAACTGTCCTCCGAGTGACATAAATCTGTCCGGGGAACGATTGATGCCCAAATTATCTTATATGCAAAGACGGGAACACTGCAGTACATTACGGGCCTGAGCGAGATATACGGGCAGCGGGTGACACGGCCGATCCTTCACTCAGGGTTTGGTTTGAGCTGTGTAAAGGGAGGAATGAGTGTGGGGGAGGGGTGAGGGGGTTGCTGTGTGTTTTGATTATTTTTTACTGGAGGGAGACGATTTAAAGGGGGGCAGGTGGTGACTAGTCTGACCTGAGACTCACAGACAAGAGCAGGGAGACACTGAAATAAATTTATAAGCTTGTAGACACAAGCATGGCTGCCTCTCAAAGAAGGGGAACTCTTTCACACGTACAGATACAGTCTCTCTCTGTGTGTTACTCTCTCTTTCTCTCTCACACACACACACACACACACACACTTTACACGGCCAAATGGCGACATTCTGATTACGCCGCGCCATCGCGCCTCCCACCAGTGCCTCAGTGCTGACATTTGAAAAATCAAGACATATCGCATCCCAAAAGGCAGCAGGGCAGGAGAGATTTTATTTAACACCTAAACTCCTTTGCCCAATGAGGCACGATATAATAACACTTACCTTGATTAAAAGAACCCTTTATATGTAAATGGAGACTGGATTCTTCAAAGGGTCACAGCGGCAGTTCTGCCGACAGAGATCATTTCACCCCTCTCGTCCTTGTTGCCTCTCTCTCTCTCTCTTCCTCTGCTTCTCTCTGTCTCTCACTCAGTTTCTCTCATTCCCCTCCTGTCTTTGCTAATGGCAGCAGGGGGGGGGGCGAAAAAGGGGAAAATCAGGAAGCAATGTTCCCTAAAACAGCCACACAGAGACAACATTTGCTCAGGTTGGCTAATTCTTAATATAGGGCTATATAATTTTGAGACTATTTAATTACGTAACATACTTTATGCTTCATGACCAATTACATTAATAGCTCAATACAGAGGAATATTATCCTCTCTTGATTTGATTACACAGCCACACAATATGGTGTGTTTGGTACTTAATTATGGCCAGCCATTGAGCACGACTGCTGTGCCATAACAGAAGTGAACAGCCAGTCAGGCAGAGATGGAGGGAGAGAGGGAGAGAGAGAGAGAGAGAGAGGGAGGCCCAGTCTGTCCTCACTTATTGTCTTCAGATGGTTTTACCACTCTTGTTAATAAAGGAGGAGGGGTGGGGTGTCTCAGATCTACTTAACGGAATGAATGCAGCTTACAAGACTGGAGATTAGCAGCTTACAGTGTCAAAAACATCTGCTGGGCCTTTTAACAGGAGCTGCTCCAGGTTACGTGGAGGTGAGGGCACCCATCATGCCCCCGGGCACCCAGATTGATTTATTTGTTTTATGACCCCAGTAGTGGGGTTTTAAGAGACCTGCCCTGACAAACATGTGCATTTCAAATGAACTGACACGAAAAAGGGGAGTATGAGAAAATGACACAGCTTTCAACCGACGAGGCTGGCCATTAATCTTGGCCTCTGCTGTCTCTTCTACTCTCTCCTCTCTGCCCTCCTCCTCCTCCTCCTCCTCCTCTTCCTTTTCCCCTTCACCGGGGCCCTCCTGTGTAATTTCTTAATTGCAGTGTACTAAGGTGGAGGAATGCAGAGAGTGAGCATGCCTAGTGACCTTGCGGCGACCTCTCCCCTCCTATTACAGCTTCTAATCCCCCAGGGGTTCACATTACAAAGCAGGACTGGCCCAGACCCAGTCCCAGAACCAGGCCCCCTGGCTCCAGCGGGGACCCCCTGCTCTCACTTGTCTCTCCCCAAGGTCCAGGCCTCTAGACCAGCCATGTTCCCATACTCCAGTCCCAGGCTCTAGGAACAACAACCCCCCCCACACACACACACACATACACACACACACACACACACACACACACACACACCTTACTTCTTTCTTCCTGATTACAACAAACAGTCGTGTGAAAAGTCAAACAGTGGCACTGCTGAGCCAGCTCTGTGTCCTGGGTCCTGTCACAGTGTGAGAGATGCCAGCATGCTGAGGCCTCTGCACATATGAAGTAGAGTCCATCTTAAGGGACATCAACATACCCCACCTCCTTTCCTTTTCCCTTCCTTTCTCTGTCCACTTCCCTTTTATCTTTGTTACTTGCTGCTGTTTCCTGCTCTTTTTTTTTTTCTTTTTTTTCTCCACTTAAGCCCCAAAACACACACACACACACACACACAACACACATCATGACCAATACTTAGTTCCGCTTAAAATGCTCTCATTCATGGTTGCAGGCCGAGCTTTTAATGTCTTTGGTGATGCAGCTAACTGGGTCTTAAATAATTTAATAACTCCTGCAAGAAACTCCAAATCAAATATGTTCACAGAGGCACGTCCTCGAGAGACAGACAGAGAGAGAGAGAGAGAGAAGGACTGTTCAGATTGTCACTGAAGTCAGCTGGGGAATAAACTGTTCTATTTGTAAAAGTATTAGCACTTCTCCACATCAATACTGCTGGTCGGTTTTCCTCACATCCTCCAGGACTTCAGTGTCTGTGGATGACTGAGGATCATTTTCCAACCTGAGACCTGACCACAACGCTATTGGGCATTGTAAACCACTCACCATAGCCTAAAATAGCCCAGTGCAATAATGTCTCTCTTTACTTGTAGAGGCTAAAAGCACCATAGTCGCCGAGGCAGTGTCATAAAATCTGCTCAGGTCTTTTGTTCTTGAGGTTGTGTTTAAATTGAATTAAGGCCTGTTAATGGAGAGGGGCAGGTCGAAGCTGCACTGAGCAAATGATTTTATTGACTGTGTATAAACTTTTCCCTCTCTCTCTCTGTGTGTTTGTCTCAGGTCTGCCAGGCATGCCAGGGGAGTATGTACCTCAGAGTGGTCCTATGAGCATGAGCATGGCCCGACCCACTTCTTACACCAACCCTCACCAGATGACCTCCCACCCCTCCCAGTTCCGACACGGACCCCCGCTCCACGCGTACCTGCCTGACCACCCCCACGCCCACCACCCTCCCCACGCCATGCTGATGCACGGAGGACCCTCGCCACACCCAGGAATGACCATGTCTGCACAGAGACCACCTTTGCTCACTCCCATCGACCCCAGTACTGGAGGACAAGGCCTGGACATCCATGCCCAATAGTCTAAGGGAACTTTGCTACAACAACGACGACGACAACAGCAGCTACTACGAGAAAAAAAAAAACCTGAAAGAAAAGCAGCAGCTCACAATAAATCCTATTTTGAGACTATTTTTAAGAATAAAAATACGAACCCTTTTGACCAGAATTTGACACTAAAGAAACAGAATTCCAGATGAGCTGTGATGATTCTTTTCTTTTTTTCTTGTTTCTTGTTTTTTTTTTTAAACTTGTCAATTTTGTTACTTTCATCCAAACGGAGGACCAAGCTGACAAGAACACTTTGTAAAGTCTTGGGGCTTTTGGTTGACATCGACAGAGGCTGTTCTGTGACGTACGTGTGCGCAACGGACGGACACATGCGCACATGAGAGACGCACACGTTTTCGCACACTCACTCACTCACTCACTCACACACACATGCTCAGTACACTTTCGTGTGACGCTTCTCAAAACGCTTCTGAAACAAAAATCACTCCGGGAAGGTTTTTTTAAAAAAAAAAGAAAAGAAACAGAACAGAAAGACTCCAAGAGTTATAACTACTGTAGTATAAAAAGTATAGATAAATAAGTTAAAACTTGTGCATTTTTTTTTTATTTTTTTTTCGTCTATCACATGGTTTATGTTTCCTGAGCTAGTTTTAGAATTAAAAGGTTAACCTTTTCTCTCTCACACTGTGTGTGCTCCTTCCTGGAGGAGAAACTGTCTCGCAGCACAGCACTACAAAAGAAAGAAAGAAAAGAAAACAAACAAACAAACAAAAAAAACAACAACAACAACAATAAGAAGATGGAACATCTCCAAAAGTCTCCAAACCACAGAGGACAATCAGGTCCTGTCCCCATAAGAACAGGGCATGATGGGAAAAGGCTGCTAAATGACACTGGATCTCTCCAGAAGATTCAGTTTGAACATTTGTCATGCCCCCTCTTTCTCTGTCTCTCTTTCTCTCTTCTCTTTTTTTGGTTCATGAATGAATGTTGCCCTGTAGGTTTTAAGGAAAAAAAAATGGTTCCTCGTTTGAATTGCCCAAGCACTGGATTGTGTTGGTTTTATACATTTTTATTTTAATATTATTTTATTTTTTTGTACCCTGGACTCTCATTGGTAAGAGCCTTTTGAAGGAAGCTTAACAGTGGAAAAGCAACATCCTACGGCGCCTCTCCACCTGTGGATCAACCTTTCTTGCCATAAGGACGATATATACTGACACAAACGTTGATCCCGCAGCACTGGAGAAGCTTTTGACGGTTGATGCACCAAAAAACCTAAAACTTTTAAAAAAAGAAAAAAAACTTAAATTATGAACTCAATGCTTTTTTTGGGGGTGGGCGGGCGGGCGGGGGGGGGGAAAAAAAGCTGAGAGAATATTGTAACAAACTTCGTACAGAGTTCAGTCTATTAATTGTTTCATGTTAGATATTCTATGTGTTTACCTCAATTGAAAAAGAATGTTTTTGCTAGTTTCAGATCTGCTGTGGCATTGATATTGTATGTCCATGAATTCCTTCCTTTTTCAGCACGTGTTCCTCACTAGATGATAAGATGCCGTCTCCCTTAAGCTTTGTCAAAAATACATTAAATACTTGTATGAGGACTGTGACGTAATGTTTAAAAGGTGTTCAGTCACAAATGCTGTAATAAATATTTCATTTTTGATTTTTTTTTTGTTAGATTTTTGTGTGAATAACTGTGTTAAAAAAACAGTCTTATCTCTTTTTATTACTAATACAAGGAACTGGTTTATTATTATTAATGTTACTATTATTATTATCATTACTATCATTATTATTATTATAAAATGTGCTCTTTGGCAACGTGTCAGCGACATTGTAATTTTTAATGTCATTTCATTTTTTTATAATAATCAACCAGCAAGGCTATGAGGAAGTGATTTGATAATCCATAGGCTGTCTTTTTTGGTTCTGGAATAATCCCATAAAATGACACACAAAAAAGAAGAATTCTGTTTGAAATATAGCGATTATTCCGCCAAGTGCAAATTAAAAGGTCAAATTGACCACATATTTTTTCTTTAGTTTTAGACCAATAAGAATTACAATGGAGGTAAGTAAAATAAAATAAAAAGGCCTTTTGGTCTCAAATGTGACAGAAATGGCAGAATTGGAACTTTATTAATTTGAAGAAATTAATAAACAGGGAAGAATTTAAATATAGACTATTTTTAGATATTAGGTGCCTATATATGTATATATATATATATGTACATATATATATATAATGGGCTTAATTTGAAAATAATACTAATATTATTAATAATAAAGAAAAAAAATAGTTTGCATGAATTTACATGAACTCACTTTATGTCTGTCGTTCAAACAATAGAGCAAATGCTGGTCCCCAGTGGAATTGTTCCTGCAGTGAGAAACACTGCTGGCCTCGCGTCTGCTCTGTTGGTTTCTGCCGTTTTGCAGCGCCGCCTCTCGGCCTCGGCCGGTACTGCCACCCGGGAGCACACACACACACACACACACACACACGTGCTTTGATAGGCGATCTCCTCTCTTTTCTCCATCTCTTCGCCTGTGTTCGCCCGCGGCATCCAAAGTCAGAGCCTTAAAGCAGATATGACAACATCTCTGCGGCTGAAACCATCCCTGCCCTATTATTCTTCATTTTTTCTTCACTTTTATTTATTTAAGTTTTTTTAATGATTGTTACTAACCCAAATATCCTCTGTGTGAATCATCAAATATAATAAACACAAAATCGTAATTATAAGTTTAATGTATATATATATATATATATATATGTATGTGTATATGTATATATGTATATATACATATATATATAAACCATACCATAATAATCTTAACAACATTATTTGTTTTTAGTGCACACAATATAGAGGCTTCGTAAATAAACGGAAATCGAGGATTTTTCGTTTATAATTTTATCAGTGTGATTTTATTTTTCTATTCTAATGCTATTTTTTTGTTTAATAATTATATGCTTTTTATATGTAGTTTTCAATTGGCTCCTTTCGTAAAATATATATTGTTTGTTGCATTTATTTAGGGGCATTGGCCTGTTGCTTTATTTATATATCAGATGATTTTTAAAAGGTGATTAAAATCACAATGACTGATTTTAAAAAGAAAACAACACCAACAACACTAAATTAATTTCCAAATAACAGTTTAAAAATCTAAAAAATAAAAAATATATATAAACCTTTTATTTTACGCTTTTAAAAAAATAAGATGCTCATTTTAATTTGTCGAAATAATTCCCTCTTTGGATATTTTCTGAAATTGTGGCTTCAAACCTGCACGCGTCACAGTTTTTTTTCCTGACGCAGTTTGAGGCCTTAAACCATGTGGAGAGAGAAAACACACATGTATTTATTTTTTTTATTTTTTTACACCTGGAGTCTAGTTAATGATGCATTATCTTTACTTAACCATTCAAAACGTAAAAGTTCTTCATGTTGTTTCTTCTTCTTCTTTTTCTAAAGCTCCATTATTCTCTGGATAAAACGGAAGGAAGAAGTCCTCCGTTTTGTGCGGAGATTATCAGATGAAAAAGAGAGAAAACGTGAGGATTACTGTGGATGGAGAGGATTTTAATATTAATAGTTTTTTTTTTCTTCTTTCTTTTCTTTTCTTTCACCCTCCCTCCCTCCCCCTCTCACTCTCTCCTCCTCCTCCTCTCTTCCCCGATGAGACAGAAGGTAGATTGCCTCTGCTGCTTTCCTTTTGCCGATTTGGTGTGACAGGGATGATGGATGATCCAGCCGCGCTAAACAACTCCTCCCCTTCATCTCCTCCCTGTCAAAGCCAGTCCGCGCTGCTGCTGCACGAATAAAATCAGGAATATATTCCCTCTGCACTGCTGCACAATACTGCTGCTGCTGCTGCTGCTGCTGCTGCTGCTGCAGACTCCCTCTCCTCCCCGATGCAACAATATTAAAAGTCCACGCACAGTTTACCGACACTGCACGCGTGCACGTGTGCGAATTAATGCACTGCAGAGGCGACGCGTTATTAATGCTCACGTTATTGGCTCCCTTTTTTTGTTTGTTTGTTTGTTTGTTTGTTTGTTTGTTTGTTTTCTCCGCACAGCATCTGGTAAAGTGAGGTGTAAGATCTTAGAGAGAGAGAGAGAGTGGAGAGAGAGAAAGAGAGGAGTGAGGAATGCAAAATGTGTATTTTTAGATACACGAGTGCATCTGCAGGCAGCGACGGGAAAACGCATTAAAAAAGCGAACGAAAAAGTTGTGTTTCTTCGAAATTGCTGATTTGGATAGTGGACACAGAAATGGACGCGCGCGCGCGTGTGTAGGAGCTGAGTGTCCTTCGCTTTGCAGCTGGCTCTCCCCAAAATGGCTCGCTGTGGGGGACAGTTTGTGTGTGTGTGTGTGTGTGTGTGTGTGTGTGTGTGTGTGTGCCCTCCTTTTAAAAAACATTTCAGCAGTTTTCTCTCCTCCTGCCATAAGGTGTTTCTATGACTACGTTATGTAGGCCTGTCAGTGTGCGCGTGCATGTGTGTGTGTGTGTGTGGGTCAGAGGCGGGGGTCCCTGGGAGAAAAGGCCCGCATTTGGCTGATCATTTATCAATGTCAACCGCATAATGATTCTCCCTGCAGTCCCCCTATTGATGAGGATAATTACATTAGCTCAGAGTGACTGATCAATAAAGCCCAGGGAAAATGGTTTATTATAGCACCACCGAAAAGGCTTTCTGCAGGCTGCTGTTTTCTTTTTCTTTTCTTTTTTTGCTTTCTTTCTCCTTTTAAATAAAAGGGCAGGGTTGATCTGTGCTCTACAAACTCTGCAAACACAACAAACGAAGGGGGCAAAAACTTCATCTGCTCACACATTTGCACTCCTCTTTAATTCGTTGCCTTCTGCTGTTCGTCACCTGAAACTAAGCTTATTTTTTACGTTTAGAGTCTCGCTGTTTTATGAGATTTGTTATTTTATTTTAAAAATAATCTAAAACATAAACACACGCTCTAACGGCTGCCAACACTATACTGGTAAATAAGGCGTGGTTTCAGACACAACTATTATTTTTCTGAATTAGTTTTTTTAGCAGCACGTGATGCACTGTCAAAAAAACAAAAAAGGATATTGTTTGCAGGAAATCAAATACAAGACTTTTTTATTAGATACATGTAACAGATTTTTTTTATTACCCGAGAATAAGCTTTTTTAGAGAACCCTATTTTTACAATAGTTCATAATAATCAAGCTAAATGAAGGTTGGTGCTCCAGCACACTTGGAAGGAAAAGCTGAATGCTTATACATCATTATTATTATTTTAAAAAAAGAAATAAAATAAAATAAACATACTGTACCTTTAAAAAAAAAGCACACAAACACACCGAACAGTCAGAGTGGAAGGCGCGTGCCAGTCCTCCTCCCTCCATCTCTCTATCTCTGTCTGTATGTTCTTTAATTGTCAACAACTCATCCCCTGCAGGAATGTCGCAAACTCTCTCGCCTTAATTCTCCGGACAGGCTGCTCTCGCGCCACGCAGCTCTCGCGCCAGCTCCCATTTACCGCTGATGAACGTGTCCGCAGGAGACAGCTCCATTATCTGTTTATCATTTCTGATCTTAGTATTTTTCTACCCAGAAAAACACGGGAGGACGCAGAGGAGGAAGCTCTCACCTGTTCACTGACCTTTTACCAAACGCACAGTCCAAATTAGGATTCTGTCATACTGGCACATTATTTTTACATATACTTATACATACGTATATATAAAGTGGAGCAATTGTGTATTATGGTCAAAATGTCAGTCGGACTGAAGAGAATGAGAGATTAGTTTCAGGGGAAATGTTTAAAAATAATCTCGATGGGTGATATTCGTGAATCAGACGCGTTTTTTCACACTTCAGTGGCGCGTGTCTTCTTAAAAATGAGTGACAGCGCCTTCACACACACACACGAAAATAAATCTTAATGATGTAAAATATATATATATATATATAATTAGAGAAATAACATAGCCACAGGGCTGTGTAAATTAGCACAGGCTGAATATTGCGGTGGCCAGTTATGTGAAGTTGCTGCAGAGGCAGAAAAGGGGCCGCGCGCGCGCCTCTGTGTGTGTGTGTGTGTGTGTGTGAGAGAGAGAGAGAGAGTGCAGAATAAATAAAGCGCAATAAAAAGGGAAATAGCCGCAGCTTACAGTCAAGCCTCGAGGTAGTGAAACCTTTATTTCAATCAGTTAAGATTTAATTAGGGAAGCTCGCGGCCTTCTCGCGCGCGCTCTGCTGCAGCGGCCCCCCCGAGGTTGTCAACATTTGACCGGTTTTTCCAGTGAAATAATCACGGTTTATGGCTCGAGAGCCCATAAGATTCACAAATAAATCTGGCATTATTCCACACGAGACGGGAGTCCTGAGTGTGAGCGGCGAAAACATGGATTCCCCTCATTTATGGCTGCTCACTGTCCTCTTGTTGTTGTTTTATTGTTGTTAATATCCTTTGGTTATTTGAAGAGCTTAAAATGGAAATATCTTGCGGGTAGACGAAGGCAGCAAAGTGAGACATTTCACAAGACCTGTAAATAACAGAAGAGGAGTGAGTGTGAGAGAGAGACAGAGAGAGAGAGAGAGAGAGGGGGGGAGAGATAGAGGGAGAGTTTTCTAAATGTCTTCAGGTTATTGATTCATGTGCTCATATCTAAAGGCGCATATTAATTAATAACTACAATATAATGTAAATGTTCAATGGCTTTTGGGGAGAGTGGGAGAGAATGGGTGCCCCCTCCTCTCCACACCCCCGGGCGCACTGTTATTACAGGATGGCGACCCCTTCTGGAGGCCAAAGTAAATGTGTTTATAGAAGGAAAAAGAAGAACAAGCTGCCCCTCTGCCTCTCTCTCTCTCTCTGTTGTGACATCAGCTCCACATTTCACTGGCCAGCTCCTGCACTCACAGCTCCAACTCTTTTCCCTCTGCACACAAAACAATTCAGGCAAAAACAAACCGACTCCCCCCCACTCACTGTGATCAGAGCGCGTGACCTGCTGCAGTAAACGTGACCTCCAAAGACTCTCATCTCATATTTACTCACAGGTAGAAAGCTCCTTATGCATGTATTAGGCGGCCACGTTGATGGTAAAATCAATAAAGATGGATTGTGGGGTCAATATTATGCTTTGCACCTGGGGACTTGTTGCCCGGCTCCCCTTCTAACATGAGTGTGTGTGTGTGTGTGTGTGTGTGTGTGACAGAGAGAGAGAGAGGAACGAGCTATTCATAATATGTGACCGCAACATGTCAGAGAGGGGGGGAGAGAGAGAGAGAGAGCGAGAGAGACATGGGCCTGAAGGACCAGACTAACACTGACATCATTAATCACGGCCCACTTGAAGATTATTACTGAAAGTATAGAATCGGTAACCATTATCGTCTCGGATGGCACTTAAAAACCCCTCTCCTTATTTTTCAAAACAGTGGAATGACACGGAGGCCTACCAGAGAGAAGAAGAAGAAGAAGAAGAAGAAGGAAAAAGAAAGAAAGACATAAAGAAGGATCTTTGTTTCTAGGATGGAGTAACAGACTAACATTCCCTCTGGAGGAAATAAACAAGGAGACACAGGGGTCCAACTTCATTGTTTCCCTTAAAAACAGTAGTAGTAGTAGTAGTAATAAAAATAATAATAATAATAACAACAACAACAATAATAATAATAATAATAATAATAAACATTTAAAAAACTCAATTATTTGTCATTACATATATAAAAAATGATATTTTAAAAACCTTTTTAAATTGATAAAAAAAAGACAGAAAATAAATAAATACATAACAAGACCGACATTATTAATAATTGTATAGGTTACTTTAGTTTTTTTTGTTTTTTCAAATGTGATCATTTCCACTGATCAATTAAAATCAAACTAATTCACTAATTCAAGAGCAAATAGCAGCAGTAACAAGCAATCAAAAATACATTCTTTTAAAAATCCTTTACCTTTTTAGATCACTGTGTCCTGTAACATGAAAATATTTTTGGATGAAATCTCTAAGTTAACGTGAGAAAACTACTAAAAAAAAAGAAAACCTTGCGTATCAAAGAATGGAAACAACAAAAGCTCCGTTTCAGTTTATTTATGTTCACACAGCTGAAGAGAAACGAACATGGTCCCTGTTTGCAGGCGGAAGCTGCTGTGATGAAAAGCACTAGCTTGTGTCAAGAACTTTTTTTTTTTAGCACATCACTACAGCTGGTGTGAATAAATAGCATCTAACTTAAGAGGAACAGGAGGAGGAAGAGGAGGAGGAGGAGGAGGAGGACAGGCTGTGACATGAGGCTATGTGTGAGTGCTGTGACCACAGTGAACATTAGCTCACCCTGGACAATAAAATCCCTGTGCTAGTGTCTCACAAGTCCAACTTTGTTTCTCAACAAGGAGCATAAACTGCTGTCAATATTCAGATAGCCTTCATCTGCCAGTAATGACAGGCAGCCGGCTTCCCTATCTTATCTGTGGGCCAGGTAACGTCGTACCTGCGGGGAATAACTGCTGCGATAAAGAGTGTCCGGGCCAATAGAAAGGCTCTTGTCTGTCTGTGAGGAGTTAATGGCGAACGCCACTGGAGACAGGAAGTCCTCAGAAAGTGAAAGGCACTTTATTGCGCACCTGAATGGCCCCGGCGTAGGGTTTCTCCCGAACCCAATGGGGAAAACCACATTACAGGTCCTTACACGGGGTCATTACAACAGGGCACTGGAGTTCAAGTGATCCATTGCGTTTGAATGACAACATCACATCGCCCCATTCATTCTTCCATCTTGTGTGACCCGATGATGGTCCCCGTGGGACGCCGTCAGTGAAGTGCTGTGCTGGAGTTACAGTAGAGTCCATTCAAGTTTCACTCAAAAGTCTACATGTAAAACTTCACGCGGGCCTCCCTCGTCTCCTCGTCCCTGACTGCCTGCATTCTTGCAGCAACAGGTTAACGTTCCCATAACCCACGGTATGCACTGCAACATGACATCATCAGGCCTCTAAAAATGAACTGCAACATCGATCCCTCGCAGGCTGACCTCCCATAAGTCAAATATAGACGATGTGAGACATGTGTTTGGATGGGAATGTATATTTACCTGTCACCGGGAACTCAAGGACATGGCAGCAGCGAGGTTGTATCCAGCCCTGAAGTGGAGTGTTTTGGGGTGAAAATGAGTTGTAAAAGTGATAAATGGCCCACACTGCTCTAGCTGAGGAGCATTGGAGCTGACACCATGCTTTCAGCCAAACAGATAATTGCTCAGCACAGTGAAGGCCCAACAAAATACTCATAAAGCAAGAAAAGAGAGCGGAGAGGAGGAAAAACAGTTAAGTAGTTAAGTTGTGTCACCCACTTCCTCCCTTCTCCCTGTCTGCGTCTTCCGTTTCTTGACATCTCTGGCCAAACGGCTGCTTACATCTGTGCCCTTCATCTGTCCCCACACACACACACAGAAACATTGCGTTGCCAGTGGCAACAATTCAACAACATAAACAATTGCATCTGTTCTGTCACAGATTTCCAACGTGACGCCGTATAGAGTGTGTACACGACGGACGAGTTATCGCAACTGTGTGCACAAGGATCTGGAGCCTTGTTCTGAATGAGCTCGGGGGCCAGAAAACACCGCTACCACCTGGACTAGTGGCTCTGATTGTGCTTTGCTCACAGCGTCCAATCAAACGCTGTGGTCCATGGTCCGCCTCCTCCTAAGTGCACTTATTTCATAATAAGAAGCTGCTCTCATCAAGTAATCATACTCAGACCGGACAAAGGGAAAGGTGAGTCTGGCTTTGTTTTGACTCAATCAAATTTCGTCCCCAGCATCTCGCAACTAACCTTTTGTCCCCTGATGACCTCTGCGTCCTTTTTAGAATGTCACCGGCGTTCATGCATCTTCCATCTCTGCCTCCCCTCCGCCCCGCTGTTCTCCTCACCCCTGCCCGTCTCCACGCCGACCCCCGTACCTGTACCTATAGATGTTAGCAGACTTCCTGTGGACCCTCACTGTGAACAGGAGATGACACACTTTCTGGGTCACTTCTGTCACAGTCCAAATGTCACTCTGGGGGGCTGACCTTTCCGGCGGCCGACGCTAGAGCAGGCAGGCTGTCACCCCTGTGGTTCCAACCACAAACCCACGCTCCCTGCATTTCACTGACAGACCTTTTTTCTTCCCTCCCCCACCAATGCTCCATGCTCCCCTGTGGTATTCTTTTACATGTCATTTAGCAGTATTCTTGCTATCATTTGATGATATATGCTAAAAGGACAGTGACAAATCATAAGTGACAAGCAAAATAGCCACTGTAAAATATGGCCGACGTACGTCATCTCGGCCAAGCTCACCGCACCCCAAAGATGGCCACAAACACGCGGCGTATCAGGTCTCCGTGCACCGAGGGAACTCCAAATATGCTTCCCGGGGTTTATTTGAAGGTGTGAGTTACAAAGCCAACGCCACATTTTTCACAAATGAGCACTTGGCTCTCATTGCCCTAAGAAGCAAGTCAACACCTTTCCATCACCTTACTCTCGGCCGCTAAGCCGTCATTAACGTAACACACTGAGACGGCTTAGGTTTACGCTGCCAAGCAACTTGCGATGTTAAAAACAGAAATATTTCACACGGCCCTCGGCTGGATATCGCACTTCCAACATCGGAAATGTGTTGTCTTTTGATATAAAATGTCTGTGCAGAGCTGGACAGAGCCCCGCCCCCTCTGTCTTGAAGACAATTTTGTCATGGTGGCCTGGCACTCGTGGTACTGTGTATTTTGGGTGGGTTTATGTAGTTAATCCTCCCTGCCAGAGGGAGGCGCTGCTCCTGTTGTGTTGTGTGGCCCCTTGATTTTTGCAGGTGCTGAGTGGAGATGCTGATTGGCCAGGATCTGATCAGTTTGTCCTGCCCCATGATGTGAGTAGCCATTTTGACTGGGAACCATTTATTTCCTTCTGTTTTATACTATTTTATACTATTATACTATTTGGTTTGTGGATCGGTTAGTTAGTTTTCTGTTGACAGAGATTTTGTTTGTTATTCTGGCCTTGACTCACCCTGAAGTTAAACTACTACTACTAATCTGGTCGTCTTGGTCTCTGGGTGTTGGGAGAATGGGAGGGAGCACTTCTGTGTTATGAACTGGGTCACCACATCGCAGTCTGTCCTGTGTTGAGAACAGAAGAAGAATTCCAGTTACCGTTCTCAGAGACAAAACAATCTGTGGCTCGACGTGACTTAAAATGAGTGTTATACGTGTGCCGCTTCATAATATCACGCTCTTCTCTTCCTTAGTATCTGGCCCGTTGTGGGTTGGTGTGCAGGGATCGACCTCATCCTCGGGAATGACTTCCACAATTGCGCAAGTTCACAGAAGTGACGGATCTGTCGGGTTTTTGAACACTTCTATTTACTCGGTCCATCCCTCCTGAAAATGACAGTGTGCCTGTTGTGCTGCTCCATGAGACGACTTTGTTTGTGAATAAAGAGGAATTCATTCAGGCTCAACAAGACGATCTCACCCTGGAGTTCAACTAACGTGTTGAAAATTAATTTGTTAACACTGCAACTCTGGTCATCTTGGTCTCTGGGTGTTGGGAGAAAGCTTAATGTTATTTTCTTGAAAAGTAATATAAATCCTTGAGTTCTGTGACTGCAAATGTATTTTACAACATTTTTCATTAGCATACAGTATATCAGTGAATGGAAAATCAAGCAGAAAACGTGATCCCTGTAAGAACACATATAAACTAATAGCCGCATACTTTTCAGCTTACTGTATTCACTATCGTTTGGTTTTGCCATTTATTTATTACTAGTTGGAATGACAGAGTTATTCGTTATGCAGTGTTCCATGTAGACATTTTCTACGTCGGGCCTGAAGTGCAAATCACCACCACAAATGGGAAGAAAACACCAACAAATAACAAACGCATATTAAACACAACTGCAAATCACAAAACACAACTCCTGCTGGCTTAGTAGGGTCCACGCCCTGCCCTCTCGATAAATCTAATTGGAATCACCCACTTCCTGTTTGCCAGTCAGCCCTTCCACGCAGAGCCAGGAGGAGACAGCCGCGAGGACGTGGAGCAGCGGGGACAAACATGTGGTAACTGCTGCTTAAAAATGATCCACACATTTCTTAGATGTTCTGTTGACGCTCTGTGCTCACCTGCTGTTAACATCCAACCTGAGTGATCACTGGTGTTCAGATTACACCTGCTGCTGCTGCTAATGCTAATGTGACGTCACTGCTCCATGTAAACACACACCTTTCATTTAATTTCTCTTCACATACAAATGTTTTCTGTTTGTTACAGAAAGACAAAGAATCCAGGAAATGTTAATCAGAGTGCTTGGGCCGATATCAATACTGATCTATATGTCTTTCCTTTTGCCCAACTGCAGATAAGTAAGTCTCTTCTGCCGTGAAATTAATAGACTATTTTTCATACTTATGTCGCAATAGATGTGAATATGAAATATCTTTATTGTGCAAAATAAACAAGCATAAAAATATAGCTGTAGGGGGCGCTAACATAGAAGTCAAGAAGGTAGAAGCTTTTCCAGTTTACTATTGTAGTCATTAGTCATATTGGCATATGAGTCTCTGTTTAATGTGTCTGCATTCATTTCCATTGTTAACATGTGACTTTAGTGACAACACTTGTTTGATGCGTTTTAATGCTTCAGCCAGTCTCAACTCATCTGCAGCTGTTTGTAGTGCTTCAGTGTCGGGACTTGTGCCTTGTGCAGCAAACACAATCATTTTAGACAAAACATTGCACCTTCTAAATACCATTATTGTTCACGACTTCACTAATGTTTCAGACACTCCCAGATTTATACTAAACACCCACTAACAGCTGCAGTTAAAGGGATAGTTTGGGCTTTTCTCAAGTCTGCTTGTATGGAGGGATTAAAGTGCCAAAATGAAATCAATAAATACACCATTAAATAATTACATAAATTTGTCATTAATTAACTCATTAAAATTGGAATGAAACGCATAATTGTTTTATTAAATGTCATTAATTCATTAAAATACCAATTCATTTTATGTTCACTACATATATAATTATTTCCCTTATTATTTCATAGTCCTGTGTTGCAGAGATCGTGAATTGAAATTATCTGTCAAAGATCAGCGTTGACCCAAAAACGTCATTGGTATGTCGTCCAAAATGACACCAAAAACGTCATAGTATAGTATGTCGTCCAAAATGAGTCAAAAAAGACATAGTATAGTATGTCGTCCAAAATTAGTCAAAAATGTCATAGTATAGTATGTCGTCCAAAACCACCAAAAAATGTCATAGTATAGTATGTTGTAAAATCAGTCAAAATCAGTCAAAATCACAGTCCAAAAACCAAAAAGTCATACTATGGTATGTCATCCAAAATCACTCAA